>NW_020327428.1:300000-471617 GCF_001858045.2 Oreochromis niloticus | reverse complement strand
TCTGTTTATCCTCAGTTACTTGACACAAAGGCCTCTGCTGTGTGCTCACACCTCTGATGAAGTCTCACAGTGTCAGCTTCTTTTATAGATATAAAAATATGGAAATGAATGATAATATTTCTGACTGTCTGAGGCAAACTTCAGCGATTCAAAGTGAATGGATTGTAGAAATGAATGAGGATACCCAGCCCTGTTAGCAGGTGTCCTCTGGTGGCTCCTTGACTGTCATACAATCATGTGCTGACAGGAAATGTTGCAGCAGCTTCAGTAAATGTTCCTCCCTGAGTTGTGCTCAGTCATGTGGTGGAGAGCTTCAGATGTTCAGAGCAGGAGAGCTCCAACAAGACCAGGACTGTGGATTTTCCACCATCTGCTGACATCACAATATAACTGCTTACTGTTAGTAGTGCAGTGTCAGTGGATGCATTTGACCAAAACCAGAGTGGAAACGCTCATAGATGTGGTGTTTCTTCAAGCAGGCTGTGAGGTGGGCAGCAAGCGGCTTCTCAACAAGCTTTGACCTGAAGAGAACTGATCTATAATGTTGATGTAATGTTGGATCTAAGCTGGCTTTGCTGAGCTTTGCTTCCACAACGGCATGTTTGAAAAAGCTGGAACACTCCAGTCTGAAGAAAAGCGTTAAAAGGTTTACAAGGCAAAAAGCTTTGTGGGAGAATCTCTGAGGAGCTGCAGACGGCTGATTCTCATCAAATGTCACAGGTGTAAAAGTAGAGCAGCAGTGAGCTGCACAACAAGAACGCTCTGGGGGGGTTTGTCATTGATTTCTTTGATCTACAGAAAATCAGACTTTTGTTGCCGTCTGCTTTAGAGCCACATTATAGGTGAGGCAGCTCGAGACGCAACAGCTGATTGTGTCAAACAAAACTTTGAATTTCTCCCATTTTCTGATCTGAGTTTTGTTTCTGAAGTTTCAAATAGACTCATTTATCAACGGCACGTCCTCAAGTGAAGGTCAACAAAGACGCAGCTGTGTCACTCAAAGCTACATCCTCCGCAGACACGTTGCTGATGCTGAGGCCCAAAGAAAGGAAGCGTGTGAGACATGGCCGACTGTGGAGGCTCAGGCTGTCTGTTCTTCTTCATCCAACATGTCTGCAGCACTTTACAGGACGCTGCAGACTAGTTACCAAAGAACGAGTCAGGAACACATCAGGAACAAACTGAGACACACAAGTTTTACAGAGACCCAACGAAGATGAAGAGAAAGCTGCTGTAACCTGGAGACCTCAGTCTGACCCTGAAATACCCCACAGATGGAGACACAAACACCTCCACCTGCACCGTCTGCAGCAGGGAGGAAACATCCTGCTGAAGAAACAAGTGCTGCTCACTGTCAGGGCTCAGAGCTGTAGATGCAGGTCAGAGGTCAGAGGTCATGGTGGGACCAGTATCAGTTTACTCCATTGAATCCATTCAGCCTGTGGCTGATGATGTTTCTAATAATGACAAACTGGAAACACAACTTACGATTGTTCTTTAACATCATATTTCCTGAAGTATTCAGACACTTATTGAAGCCCCTTCAGCAGGAATCACAGCAGCAGCTGTTTTTGATGCAACGAGCCTCGTCCACACCTGGAGTTTCTGTCCTTCTACTTTCTAAATACTCACAGGCTCAGGCAGTGGGCTCACAAAGAGGTGGCTCTGAGCCCTTCATCGTTTGCAGTGTTGATGAACACTCTGATGTTTGCAGACAAAGTTATGATCTGTAGTGAGAGTGAGGAGGAGAGTCTGGAGAGAAGAGAAAGTACAAACAAGGAGAGATGAGGAGGAGGTCAGGGCTGATTTATGACAGGAGGAGAGCAGTAAGAGTGAAGAGGAGGAGATGGCAGTGAGACCTGCTGTGATGGAGACGGTGGCACACAGACAGGAGGAGCTGCAGGTGCAGAGCTGAAGATGCTGAGAGTTTGGTTGGAGGTGAGCAGGATGGACAGGATTAGAAAGAAGAAGATCAGAGGGATCGCTCAGGTCCAGCAGAGCTGCAGTCAGACTGTGTGCTGGATGCTCCAGAAACTGACTCAGTGTGTGTGTCAAGTTCACACAGTGCAGAAACAAACAGCCTTCACTTTACAACATGATCACAGGTTTATTGATCCATCAGAGCAGCTGGAAGGAAGAGACGAGCTCCTGAACATTTCCTGCTGCACAAACAAAGTGATTCATTATTAGTTTGATTAGATCTTTAATGTCACAGCTGAAACATGCTGATGTCACACAGTTTGATCAGACTGTGCATTGGTGCATAGTGTTGGTTTTACCTGCATGATTTTATTGTCATATTTATGTTTGTTTATTTAAATATCAGGTTTTATCCTGATATTGTGTGTTTTAGTGTTGTTGCACAATATTCTTTAATCCACTGTGGACTAGCGCACAATAGTAGCACCTGTGGAGGTGGGGGCGTTCCCCGAGGCGGCCTATCAGCCGCCAGGCTGACCTGTTAAAGGGGATAGTGGCGCAGAGATGGGAAGGCGACGCACCAAAGGCGAGCAGGAGTAAAAGAAACGCGCTCAGCCAGCATAGTGGGAGGCGATGCAATCCACAGCAGGGCAGGGGTGTCCCTCTGCCTGCATCTGGCGGTGCTACGACGGAGGCCGTGTTCAGGTGTGGAGTGGGGCGGGAGTGGGGCGGGACTGTGACGCGCTGTCAGGAGGAGACAGGTCTGTGACAGGAGCCCCGCCCCCTTGTTCTTCTGGCGGTGTGGTTTCCATCCCGGAAGAGAAATTCCTCTCCTGTCTCAGATAAGGAACATCTGCCCGCGTGTGGCTGGACTGTGGGATTATGGGAATTTTAGCATATGGAAACATTTGTTTAGCCTTTGTGTTGACAGTGTAGAGTTATTTCTGCGGCAGGGTTTTTAGCGTGTGAGACTCTTTTTATTGTATAGGGGGATTTAACCTGTAACTCTGGTTGTGTCTGTTTCCATGGAAATAAATGGTGTGTTTAAGGCCAACTTAGTGTCTGAGCCCTGAGCGCTGACCCACTCACTCCCCTTCTACTTGTATGTGAACGCACTTTGAGGTGCAGATTTAGATCTTTTAGCGGCTCCACTAACACTGAAGCCTCACACAGGAAGTCATTTCCATGTGCCGTTTATTTACTTTCCGGCTCTTTGAAGCTTCGCTGCCAAATGTGGAGGAAAAGTTTTATCTGGAGCTCTGCAGCAGGTATAAACTGATATTAATCTTTAATCTGTCAAAACTGAGAGCAAACAAAAGAACTGCTGTATAATGCTGTCCACCCACTTAGTTTAATTGGTCACATGACTGCATCATATGACTAAAATGCGTCATTGTTTTCAAAGGGCTCAGTTCTTGCAGTCCAGATTGCAACATGAAAACTGCCTTTTCAAAAAGCTCAGTTTTCCTTGACCAAAAACGCCGTCTCAGTGTGGAGGCCAAAACGGAGAGAAAAAGAAGCTTTTAGAAGGAAAACGTATCAGTGTGGGCGTGGCCTCCGTCCTCTGCTCTGATCGGCTTCAGCTTTCTCTACACCTCTGAAACCTGCTGCTGTCTGTACACCTCATGCTGTGTTTGCTGTTCTCTCAGAGGTGGAGGAGGGGGCGGAGTCTGTCCGGCTGCCTGAGGACACTCAGGTGGAGTGGTGGCACCGTCCTGAGAAGCCTGACAAACAGGAGCAGCATCACAGAGTGAAAGAAAGACGAGCGTGTGAAAAGCGGACAGTTCAGCCTGACCCTTAAACGCCCCACAGACAGATACAGCTGTGTGGCCTGGAGCCAGGGAAACATCATGGATGGAGAATCGTGCTGCTCACAGTTACAGCTGTTTGTTCACTTTCACTTGGTTCTCTCTGCTTTCACTTATTATTTTATTGTGTTTCTGTGTGAAGCTGTCGTGTCTCCTCTGCAGGGACGGTTCAGGTCCAGGATCAAACATCAGGAACAGAAGCAGCTCCATTGATCCGACTCCTCTGATGGCTGATCAATCAGTTTGATCTGTTTGATTATTGATCAGTGATGTCAGACTGGAGTCAGTGTGATGTTGTGTGTTTGAGACTTTGTGTCCATGAAGGTCTCTGCTGCCGTAGATCCTCTGAACTGTGACAGAGGTTTCACTCTGGAGGAAACTCTCAGCACTTTCCAGCAGCTCCTCCATCATGGAGGACGTTCCCTCACTGTAACAGGTGGAGGAGAGGAAGCACAGGTGGATCCTCTGAGGAAGAGGAGCGTTCCTACAAACCACATGATCACATGACCAGAGGGGCGTGGCCTTCAGTGGTAGTAATAAGTCCACATGTGACACTTTGAAGGCTCCAACAAAGCAGACCTGTGATCACTTTAACTCAGTATGATGGATTGTTTGGATTTGTCTTTGTTTCTCTGGCTTTTCTTGTGTGTCTGTGTGTCTTTGTGTGTTGGATAGAGTCATGTGACCTGCCCAGGGACGACACATGAGCAGCTCAAATCTGGCAGGTTTCCATCTTCTGTTTTTATCCTGATGTCCATGAACATGAACTCTGTCCCTGTCAAATAAATCCAGATAAAAACAGCCGGTTACATTAAATCTGATCCAGTGTTGTTCTTCTTCTGTGGTGTTTGTGATGGAGCAGCTGCTCCTGATGTGTGTGAAGATGAAACCTGGGCTCCTGCAGCTTTCTTTGCTACAGAAAGTTACATTTAAGATGTTTAATGTCACATACAATGAAGTTTAGGACTCATTTAAACCAGCATGAACTAACAGTTGTATCAGGAAAGGGAAATAAATGAGATGTGAACACCAAGAAATAAGTGAAATGATGATGAAGAATGCAGAACTATAATTTAACCAAAACTAGATCCCCCAGAAACATCCTCAGAAATCCAAACCTTGTCTCTAAGACCCAGAAGTAACACAGTCCACACTAGACTGTGGATCCACCACAGCCCTGCAGGACTGTTTGGACAATATGGTCTGGAGTGTATTCACAGAAGGAACAGACTTGGAGGGCCACACATCTGCTGTACTCTCATACATCTGC
Source organism: Oreochromis niloticus (assembly GCF_001858045.2). NCBI lineage: Eukaryota > Metazoa > Chordata > Actinopteri > Cichliformes > Cichlidae > Oreochromis > Oreochromis niloticus. Next base: position 466,619 of record NW_020327428.1, on the reverse strand, counting down.
ACTGAGAGTGTAACAACAACAAAGACAAAGTCTTCCCAAAGCAGAAGCCATGGCTCAACAGTGAGGTGCAGCTCTACTGAGAGCAGCGCCTTCAGATCAGGAGACCAACAAACCTACAAAGAGGCGTCTGATCTAAAGGCATCAAAGAATCCAAACGCAGATTCAAACAGCGCATCGAGGAACACTTTAACACAAACCACTCCAGAAACATGTGGCAGGGATCAAGACACTCACTGGCTACAAGGACAATCGCACACAAACAAACTCCCGCTCATCACCTCACCTGACACCATGAAGCAGTTCTTCGCTCGCTTTGACCAACAAAACAGTGACACCAACACCTATCCTGCGTTACAGAGAGGGACGACGCCCCCATCCAGCTGGAGCAGCATCAGGTCAGAGCCACACTGCGCAGAGTCTATGTGAGGAAAGCAGCTGGTGCTGACGGTGCAGCTGGTGGAGTGCTTAAAGCATGTGCAGACCAACTAGCAGAGGTTTCACCTCCATCTTCAACCTCTCACTGCTACAGTCTGTAGAAGGCAAACAGGTGGACAGAGGACGCCATGATTACAGCTCTTCACACAACCCTCACACATCTGGACAGTAGGAAACACGTACGTGAGAATGCTGTTTGTGGACTTTACCTTCAACACAGTTCAAGCCCACAAACTGGTTCATAAACTCAGCAACTTAGGACCCAGCAGCTCACTGTGCAGCTGGATACTGGACTTCCTGAGCTTGCAACCTACACTGAAAAAAAGAGGTTGTTAGATTTACTTGATTCAGTAATGGACATTGGTAGCACACAGATGTTTTGCTTCGGCAGCAACTTAAAAAATTTAGTTAAATCAACACAAGTCATCCATATTCAATCAACCTGTGCACTATGTGTTGCTACAATGTGAATGAAACATGTTTGGATGAAGTAATTTCAGCCCTTGGAATATTTGATCCTTCATAATTTTCTCACCTCAATCCAACACCATTCAGAAACTTTCAACCCAACACTACTTGGTCACTTAAATACTATGTTATCTTCGTACACTCACAAAAATAATACATTGGATGAACGTAATTTTATCTTGCCACTTTTAGTCCATCTAAACAAATCATGTTATATTAATCCATCTTGATTGTGTTGTTTCAACACGATATATGTTTGTAAGTGTAACATAATATTAACATGAACATCCAATTAATGTGAATTTTAATTCAACCAACATGTTTGTACCAATTTAGTCCAATTAAATTAATCTACATTCATGTTATATTGTTTAAAAACTTTGGCACATCAAAAGTCAGTCTTGTTACATTAACTAGCAAAATATTTGTTTGTTACACCAATGGTAATCTTGTTGAATAAGCAAATGTAATTAATGTCTGTAGTACATGTTGTCTTCATATTACATAATGTTCCCCCCAAAATCCAACAGATTCACAACAACTTCCAATCCATCAATCCTCATTTGGGCTGCTGAGGGGGGGATGGCATAACCCAGAAGTGATGGGGGCAGGGTACATCCTAGACAGCTCACCAGTCTATCACAAGCAACTCTTATTCTTACTCTCTTATTGTGCGATATACTCTTGAGAGTTCAGTTGCATCCAATCCCATTACCACCTTCTCAATCACCTCAAAGGTGTAGCGGAGCTGTGATGGGTAACTCATGTTGACAGAGTAAAGCAGTCCGAAAAGCATGGCCACTGCAATGGCCACATTATCCAGATCCTTAAGAACCACCACACCCTCGATGATGATGCCAACATCAAAAGAGTAATTGCCTGGTGTGTCTCTGGAGACATAGATGCCCACTGTTGTTTTCTCTATGGCACTCAGTGCAGTGGCCTCAGTCATGTCCTGGTTAAAGATAAAACATTTCTTTAAGCACAACTTGTATTTCACATGAAGGGCATTCAAGCGCTGCATTAGTTTTTTGTTAGACAGACACTGGCCCACCAGCAAGCCAGGTTAGGTCACTCAGAAGATTTTAGATGTTCTTTCAGCCTCACAGCTGGGCAAATTTTGTTCCTCAGACAAAAGCTGATGTAAAGATTGATTTCTCCCCCTCATTTTTCTGGAAGTTGTTTGTATATTCCTGGATGATTTTCATGATAAACCTGGACTTGTTACACTCCAGGGCTGCATCCCAGTCCCAATTCTGGCCTTTTCAGACAGCACAAATGAATGTAACATACACTGTACAATATATAGTGAACTGCTTGTGTCCAAGCTGCGGACAGGCTGCAGCCACAATCTACTCATACAACACTCACCGTGTACTCCTGCACCAAGATGTCAGGATTTTCATTCAGATAGACACATAGTCCTTTGATTAGGGACTCCCTACGAGAAACAATGTCATCCTTAAGAATCATGACAAAGAAAATAGAGATATGTGAACTCAAACTTTTCAGTAGCACAGAGGAAATGATGATGATCAAATGATGATCAAAGACAAAAACTCTTGAGTTTTTTTTTTTTTTTTTACCAGTCATCAAAAGCCATTAAAATTCTTACTGTCATCATGGCAGCTATATCCTTTAGCTTTTTGCCCTGCTGCCCTGATCTCTTTGCAAACACTTTTAGCAGACCTTCAGAGAGATAGTCAAGCTGGGACAGAAACCTTGACTGTAAAGGCATGGTTGTGATGCGCTTGAACTTTGCATTGATCTGAAACGACATTAAATTATTGTCACTTTTATTTATGTAGCGCCAAATCACAACAGCAGTCCCCTCAAGGCACTTTATATTGTTCAGTAGATCATAAAATAATGGCAGGTACTGGGCATGATAAGTCATCTGGGCTATGCTATGCACACATCCTATTGAAGTCATTACCTTTACACATCAACACATCTATGACACAACTAGCTGAGGGGTTTTTCTATTGTTATTCTCCTTTCAGCACTTAGATTACCTCTGGTGGATGAAAAAGAGCTGGCCATCTCTCTTGTACATTGCAGATCATGGGGCCATCAAAAATGACTTCTTGTCTTCTCAGTGCAAATGTTCTGTTCATTTTACCCATAACTGTCTCTCTGTTGTTGCGCTTCTTCACATCTGAAAGGATTTCGACCCTCATCTTCTCAAGGGACTGTTCACTTTCTCCGAGTGGAAGAGAGGGGCAGTAATCCACTTCACCGCTCTTTGGTCGCTTAACATCAAAGGCAGGGGAACATTTCTCTGGTGGGTTATTTTTCAAGGAATTCACACATAGTTCAGGACATCCTACTTTCCAGAGATGTGTGCGGTAGTTTGCTAACTTGTATTTGAGGCTCATCTTCCATCCCGCATAGCCACTGGGTGAGCCTTTTTCTTTCAAACATGGATGCTTCAGGATAAGGGCCTCTGCAACTTGGTCAAACTTACTGTCTGTGGGGTAGACTGTGTGCTTGACTACCTCCTGGATTAGACCCTGCAAAATGTCAGACTTAAGCTTTGGATCAGGGATCAGCAGCATACCATTTTCTTTAAATGCTACATGGGCCTTCGCAAGCTTAATTTTCGCATCATATATGAAACGGGGAATGCAAAACAAATCTGGCCATGAAGACCGTGATGATGTAGACTCTGGAGATGAAAGACTCACAGTGCTGTCACCACAAGTAGATGTGTCATCAGGAGCACTGGTTGAAGGAAAAGAAAACCTGTCTTCACCTCGGTCTTGAAGTTGGCAGGATGTGTATACAATTTTGATTGTTGCTTTGTTTTGTATTTCTGCCATTGAAGTTAAGTTCACAAACTCATTGCCAAAAAGTGTGTCCATGAACTGTAGTCGGAAGGGTTCCATTATTTTGCACTGAGTCTTTATTTCAGCCTCCAGTTCAGTTACAGTTGAAGGCAGACCAGGAGAAACCATCACCCTCTGACTACTGTCTGAACCAAGGATAACTCTGAGAATAGCTTGAGCTGTCATGGTCCAACTTCACTCTCCCACATGTGTGTTCATTAAAATCATTGTTTGACTCCACCTGGCCGGATCTGTGTGTTATTTGGATTTCCTCCTGCATCCCTTCTCAATATTTGAATCCCAACAGCCTAAAACAAAGACACAAAACACTAACTTGACTCTAAATAGAAGAAACTGGCAGCTTTTTCTGTTCTGTGCTTATTTATATTTGACACACATGCTTCTCTTTGTGCAAACACACATTGCACTATAAGGGTAACCTAGCACACAATGATTGGACAGCACAGTGATGATGCTGGGAGATCCTATACGAAGCAACACAGAAACACTGAGAACTTTAAACATTGATTATACTGAGATAAGCAGCCGACCCAGTCTAGATAAAGGCGAGCAGCTGGGACCGCTGCTGCACCAAAAACAGGTTTCAGTGTTTCCATGTGTGTGTGTGTGATGTCTTTACTTATACTGGTCAATAGACTTTAGTCAACACATGATTGAAAGGTGTTACACATGAAATAAAAACAGTGTTTCATCTTTATTCCTCTGAAGCAGCTGCATTATAACCAATCTGCTCCTTTGTGGCCTTTAAAACAGCTTAAATAACTGTTGTTATATTTGTTTCTGCTCCTCTTGGACAGACGACTCTTGAAAAGACATTTTTGAATTTCAATGTGACTTTAACTGGATAAATATGGGATATATAAACGTCCCTCTGCAACAAACTGATTCCAGCTTCTACCTCATGATAGGAATGTTTTTGTGGCTCAAGATGACCTGATATCTTTCATGATGGAGACATTTGACACATGTTTCACATATTATAGACCAACAAGTTATTCATAGCAGTTTAAATACGGGGAGTCACTTTTGGGCCCAGCAGATAAAACGGAGCCAATATTTCCTTCTTTATTTAAGTGACGTGTGTCACAGATGTGACCTAGTAAAGTGTAGCTGAACATTAGTAACGTTATTAACACTCTCAGCTCGTCCTTGTTCCAGACCTGAAGATCCTCTTCTTTCATTCAGCAGCAGCTTCAGGTCTCTGATGGTCCAGGCTTGTTGTTGGGAAACAGCCCTGCTGGGATGATGGTGTCCTCACAGAAACAGTCAGTGATGCTGTTGATCTCCATCACAGAGCACGTCCCAGTCTGCAGTCTCAGTCCTGCAGGGCCTCGCTGGCTTCCTGACTCCACCCAGTCAACAACAGGAAGTGTTTGCAGGAACAAAGTGAGGCTGTGGTCAAACAGGAGTTTTTATCTCCTGGCTCTGACTCTCACTGCGGCCCCGCTGCTGTGTCAACATGTGTTTGTGCTAAACAATGATGGAAAGTGTTATAAATGACTTGTTGGCCTCTGATCTGTCACAAACAGCTGAAACGTGTCTCTCATGAGTCACATGAAGGTTTCTGACAGAAAGGACAAAAAGTAGCTGCAGTCAGTTTGTGTCATTTTTATATTTATTCATCTGGGAGAAAAATCTGAGGGACATTAAAATGTGTTTTTCAACAGAGACAAGAACATAAATATAACGTCACAGGTAAATGAACATATTTCAAGTAAACAGCTGGACTGATCAGGTCCAAACACAGAGTGATCAACAAACAGCTGTCATATCTTTATATATAAGCTCTTTATAAATCCTGTTCACTGCAGTCTGTTTACTAATAATGTCAAACTGTTAGAAACACAGAAACATCAGAATCGTCTTTGTTCACATAAACCTGTCTGGGATCCTTTGTTGTTCTTTTGATGCAGAGTTACATTATAAATATAAAGAGTTATTTCAGAGTCTCATCAGTTTTCCTGCATGTCTTTATTGAACACATCAGCAGGGCTGAAGCTCTCATGTTAAACACACACTGATCTATGGACACGTTCATGTGTTTCTAACAGCATCATAACCAGGCTGTTATCAGCTGCACTAACATGATGTCACACACACTGAATGTAACAGTGACAGTTTACATCATCACACAATCAGCTGTGATTGTTTCACTGTCATCAAACTAGTCAACAGGAAGTAGAATCAATAGAAACAATCATTTACTGACAGCATGTCTGATGGAAATAAGTGCAGATTATGTATGAAGTATAACTGCACACAGTAACTGTGTTACAATAAGGACTTAACAGCGCCCTCTGCTGGAGTGTTTCAGTACTGCGTTAACTAGAATACACCACCTCCTCCTCCTCCTCACACCACCTGCTACAGCTCTACTCTTCTATGACTACAGTCATCCACAGCACTGATGTGAGGTCACATGGTTCATATGTAAGAGAGATGTAACAGAGATGTGCTAGCAGCTGACCTCAGGTCAGTTTAATGACTGTGAGCAGCAGCTGTGTTCTTGTCACTGTGACAGGGAGACACTCTCAGACACAGCGCTCATGTCAGCTTGTTCTCATGCAGGAGGATCAGGAGCTCCATGTTTGTCTTTCTGTTTGAATCATGATGTGTTTGTGCCATCAGAGTCTGTCATGAGTACTCAGGGTTTCACAGCAGCTCTTCTGGATGCTGACGAGGACTCCAACCTCATGTTTCACCTCTCTGAGCTTCTGATGTCTGTGAACACTCGTGTTTCTTCTCTGGGCTCATCTGGACAAAAACACCTTTCTGTGTTTGGCTGCAGCCTCATTGTGACTGACAGGAAGTGTGTTATCCATGAGCTTCTTTGTTTCCTGCTGTGTTTCCTGTCTGTGGACAAACACGAGTGTTTCAGCTGAGGACTTGGTTCCTTCCACCTGTCCATACAGGACATCACGCTGTCTTTTCTCTTTAAATGCAGCTCCAGGTCCTTCCACATGCTGCTCTGTATTTGTGCAGTTTGTAGTGTGTCCTGGGAAACGTAGCACACATGGTGTTCTTCTGGTGTTTCCTCCTTTCACTGAGTGTGAAACACTGACGCTGTGCTGTTGTTCACAGAGCTGATTCTAGCTGCAGCTGGACTCTGTCATCTAACTGAATGTGTTGGTGCTGATCACGGGGCTCTGAGGGGGGAGCAGCAGGAGGACTCTGGATGCTGACGTCAGTGTATCTGTGGAAGCTCACACAGCGTCTCTGTCATTCAATATTGTGCTATATATTGTATCTATGCAAAGATGAACAGACTGTGTGTTCACTGGTCTCTGTGCTGCTGACTGCTTTGCTGCAGCTCTGATGTCATCATCACTCCCTCCTCCACCCTCAGCAGTCCCAGCATGCTGCTGTGGTGCACCCCACCCTCACTCTACACCTGAGCCATAGACCACACCCTCCACTTCAATATACACCACAGTTTTCTCTGCTATGGAAATGAGATCAGGAGGAAATCATCATTATTATTATTTAATAAATGCTCACATTAATGTGGGCTTATTTGTTTCATATTAGAAACATTAGTTGAGTGTTTTTAGTATAAAATGGTGAAAGTCCCTCTTTTTGCTCCTCCCCTCACCTGTGGATGGGCGGTGCTGTTACCGTGGTGACAGCTGTGATGTGTTTCAGTCCTGCCTGGTTATCACTGCAGGAATCTTTCACATTTATTACAGGTAATAACTCTGATTTTTCTGTGTATTATGAACTAAATGTATCCTGATACACACAGAGATGGATGAGCAGAGGTCACATGATGAAAGAACAAACATGGAGTCTTTGATTTATTTAGATATTTATTGATGAATGCAAACAAACCCTGACACTGAACCATCGTCCAGCAGAACAAACCTGATCACATGACCTGCTGACCCAAACAGTGAAAAGCTCCATGGCAACAACAACAAACAGCCTCACATATGTTAACAGAGGCTGTTAGAAGCACAGAGTCTTTACAGTCTTTCTCCTGTTTGTACACAGATCTCTGCACATCTTCATCACAGTTACTCACAGACGTGCAGAGTGTGTGGATATCAAAGCTAAGTTTCCACCATGTTTGTAGTCTGTACTGGGACTCATGGAGCATCTCTCTATGAACACTCAGTGCTTTAAACAGTGAGTCCCAGTTTAACCAGCAGCCTTCACACCACACATCACACAGACATGGAAACTTCAAACCCTCAGACTGAAGTCACTGGCAGTCTCTGGCACCAGCGACTGCGCTAACAAACATACAGCAAACAGTGAAGGTTTGTAGAGAAAGCTGGTTGGGTAATACCAAGTATGCAGCGAAGAAGGCGGGGTTACATTACTAGATGAATAAACATGAAACTATTTTGCTGATAATAATTGAAATGATTAAAGAAAATCAAGATAATTCATAATTTTATAAACTGGAATGATGAAATTATATTGGCTTGATCTGATTATTGGGGGGTCATGACCCCCGTAACCCCCCTGGAAATTATGCGCCTGGTCCTGAGGTCAAATCCACCATCTTTGTTTCAGTGCTTCATGTTCTCCCGTGTTTGTGTGCGTCCTCTCGGGTACTCCGGCTTCCTCCCACAGTCCAAACACATGCAGTTAGTGGGGTCAGGTTAACTGTGAGTGGTTGTGTGTCTCTCTGTGTTATTCCACCTTAATAAATGACTTCCTGTTAGCATTAAGTGCTTCTGTAGGACTGGTGTCATTTTCATGGTTGGATCATTTAAATGAAGCTGGACTCAGATGCAGTAAATAAGTTGATTGATCATTAATGAATAAAGCTGGTCAAATCCATCACGTGGACACATGTGATTGTGTAGTATTGATCCCAATGCTGGTATTAGTCCTGGATCAATAACACTGGATGGATGCGTTCAGCATGGAGCCCTGAGCTGTGTTACAGACAAACATGAAACTGACAGGTCTGTGTCATTCACAGTCTGTAACACTTCTAAACAACAGAGGCTGACCCAAGTGCCTCAGAGCCAGGCACGCTCACATCACAGCTCTCTAAAGAAGTTTCAAAATAAGAGCTGAAAGCTGTGTTTGCTTGTGTTAGCTTATTGTTGTGGAGACTAACATTCAGTGATCATGTGTTCAGACTCATAATGATTACTCTCATAAATCCTGATCTTTGTATTTCCTGTGTGTTGGATCAATAACTGAGATTCATCGTCTCACACAGCTGTGCTGCTGCTGCTGCTGGTGATGTCAGCACATCTGGAACAATACGAGGTATCTGCTACCAGACTGAGCAGGACGTGAGACCTGTGGACTGTTTAAAGCTGTCCCTCCACAGGTCACTCAGACCTGATCCACACCACAGTGAGATTCTCTGACTTCCTCAGTAGAGACAGAAACCATTCAGATCTGGGACGATCAGCTGACTGATGATGTCACACAGTTTTTCAGGAACAGTGATTCTGATGTGAGCCTGCTAGCTGACAGCAGACCTGATGAAAGCACATGTTGACATCTGTGAGGACAGACTGGACTCTTTGACTGCACCTTGGTTCTCCTCAGAGGTCTGTACAGGAGCATGTCCACCCCCACTGAAGATCTCAGTCACTGTGAAACATAGAAACCTGCTTGTGTGGCCTCTGCCTCACATGTAGATGCAGCTACAGGTTTCTCTGTCAGTCAGACTGAAACAGTGTCCTGATGCTGCATCATTCAGCTCTGTGCCCCAGTCAGCATCACTGTGTCTCCCAGTGTCAGTGTTTCTTTTCCTGTAACACTCAGCACAGGCTCAGCTGGTATCCAGTGTTGGACTTTCAGCTGCTGTCATAGATCCTCTAACATAGATCAGCTCTGCTACATGTTGTTAGATCAGTGCAGCTGCCTGTCATGTCCTGATGTTTCTCTGGGTCAGCAGCTTCTCCATCAGAGGTTCACATGGAGCTGATCCAGTATCTCCAGTAACTGTGTTCTGTGCCTCACTGGTTCATCCTTCTGTCTGTGTGACGTCAGTCAGATGTTAAACTCTGTAATCTTCACTGTGTCACAGAGTTCAGTGAGTCCCGTTATTCACAGGATCAATCAGATCATCAGAGATGATCAGCAATCAGTGGTGCCAACAGCACCTCCTGTGGTGAGAGGATGCAATAATGCAATGTAGCATTTTTACACTGAACACTTCCAGTCATGGAAACTGTCTGTTGGATCTGTGTGACGTTGCTTTCTTGTGTTGCTTTCTTGGTTAGAGTTCCTCACAAATGTCCAGATTATTCTTCTAATGAGGCGTCAACCATGTTTTCAGTTCTTTGGAAGAAAACATCGCCCTTTGCCATCCTTATTGGTTGAATGTGTGCTGCTTTGTTTTGATGAATCCCATTAAAAACACACTTACACTTCCTCAGACCTGGTCTCAACCATCGGACTCCAGCAGGCTCCGCCCTGAAAGGAGGAGGGGTCAGAGCAGTCAGCATGCACACATGGACATTACATGGCTCTCACACACACACTGTTACACACTGAGCTCAAAGCTCGGCTCCACTGTTTGATTCAAAGAAATCTACATTTATTTATCAGCACATTTAAAAACAGGTTGAGCCAAAGTGCTTCACAGAGTAGAGATAAAATAGGAAACATACACAGTAATTACTATAAAGACTCGTCAGAATTGAAAGCTACAGAGTACAAATGTGTTTCCAACCGGGTTTTAAAAATGTCGAGTGTTGGTGACGACCTGATGTGAAGGGCGACTGTTCCAGAGTTTGGCTGCAGCCATCGATAAAGCTCACCTCTGTTTTTACGTCTAGTTCTGGTCAGAAGCTACTTATCTGCAGGCCTGAGGGCTCTGCTTGGATTATTTTTTGTTAAAGAGAGATAAGATGGAGCAGTGTGTGGCCATAACTGTCCACTGAGACCATGAACGCCACTTCGCTGAAGCATTCTTCTTCTTCTTCTTGCCATTAAAATGAAAACAGAGAGAGCATGAGCTGCTTTGATCTATTGAAAGGAAAAAGCAGAACATCTGAGCTGAAACCAGTCAGCTGAAATCATTAAGACAGTAACAATAATTCAATGCAGTGTACAGATAGCTTAGCCTGTTACAACTGTTGATACAAGCTAAATATAGTTAAAACACAGTGTCAGGGAACTCCAGTGTGGGAACTAGTGGATTTAGGTTTTTAGTAATTTATCTTTCATCCATTCATTCATTTAATTCAGGAGGAAGAAATGTCAGGTTGGTGCAGGCTGGTTGCATTTGGTCCCATGCTGTCTTTAACCAAATGACTTGGTTCACTTTATGGCTGGGCTGTATGTGGGGTTTGTTACGAAATCAGTTTTGCCCCGGTTCTTTATTCGTCGAGGGATCCAGAAACGGCACCGGAACTCAGTAGCCATTTTTACAAAATCTTTATTCATCTTTATTTAAGCATGCACTTCTAGAAGGGAAGACGAGGCCGGTGTGTCCCTCTGCAAAATCTTCACCCCTTTGTTAGTCACAGCCAGCTTTATAGAAGCAGCCCTATCATAAATCCCCCCATGGTATGCTGCAAACTCTGTGTCTGTGTCTATGTGCACGAGAGTGCCTGTGTGTGCGCGTACCCGTATGCCTATGTGAGTGCACGTGAATGACTGTGTGCACGTACCTGTGTGTATGTCTGTGCACGTGAGTGAGTGTGCATGTAGGTGTGGGTGTGTGAGTGTAACAGTTCAAGCACTGTGTGTGTGTCTCTTTGTACGTGAGTTCCTAGGGGTCATAAAACTCCCTCTCCCTTCCAGACCACAGTTATCAAGTTACAAATGTTGAGACCCCCATACAGGTATCCTCTGGGGAATTTCCACTTAGCATTACCTCCTCTTTGTCTTACTTTCACCGTTCAACTGGGGAGGGTCTCCTAAGATCTACTCCTAAGTTCACGACACAGTTAGGCCTTTATTTATATCCAGGGCAGTGTCAGTGTCTCTACAATAATTCTACATTCTAACTTAACACATTTCTAAACTCTAAACCAAACTAAACATTCCTACATATGTAAACTCTAAAATAAGCTAAACATTTCTACAATTCCCCCTTTTTATCTGCCCTATGGCAGATAAAACTAAACTAAATCTTTCACCATAATGTGTTCATAATATGACTCCCCGTTTCCCAAAAGTGGCATCATGGTGTCTGCCTTTGTATCAGATTCTCCCACAGCACGATTGATAAGTCTTACAAGCAAACCTCTGATACAAGGCACACAACAACACCCACACGTCACTATTATTGCAATAAAAACAGATAAAGAAACCCTAATTGACATAATGAAACCTTTCCATTGCCCAAAGACAGAGGTCATCCACGCTTCCAGCAGGTTATCCAATCCCGAATGCTCATACCTTGTGGTGGACAACGTCTTTAGGCCTTCCAGTCTTCAGGCCACAGAGCTGTCTGGAGCTGTGTTATTCAAAATAAAAGTACAATACAAATATCGTGCAAACGCCCCCTTTTTCTCCCAACTACATATATAACGCCATCCAATTTTGTACTGCCATTAAAGATGGTGGACCCAACTGATCAGCAAGCCCTTCAACCGCGTACATCATATCCCCGCCATGAACTATTTAAACCTTTACATTTAATAACAGCACATAGGTTGAATGTATACGAGGTAGTGGACCCTTTAACGTGGTCCAACTCTATACCGCCATAATAATCAAAACACTCATCTGATTTACCTGTTTCACTACGTTTTGGTTTGCTTCGCCGTGGCCTGTGATGGTGGAGTAGCTGGAGTGGATTCGGATCTGTCTCTGGGCAATTCACTTATAAAAAAAAAAATCACAGTTACAATAACAACAATTATCACACCTAACACTACCGTTTCTCTCCAATTTCCCCTCAACCAGCCTAGAGAAGTTGACATGATGTAAATTTAGATGAAAGGCTTGTCTGTTTACATCTTTTCCCATGCTGAAGGCTTCTCTGCAAAGGATCAAATCATTTGTGCTGTTCACAGAATCACAATTCCATCGCTGGACTTCCTCTGTCACTTTTGGAGCTTGGCACGCTCCCTCCATCTCTCGATTCTCACGTTCCAACGCTGTTGAAGATTTTAAGGCAGAGCACGTCGTACACCTTAGCTGCCTTCTTCAACATCAACATCGACACTCTTTCATTTTATTCAAGATCTTGCTGTGCAGAGTCTCCTCATGATGATCTCCTGTGCGATATCTGCTGTGCTGAAGGTGATCTCTGATCCTCCTGAAGCCTCTCTCCAGGCCTCAGCTTCCATCTTGTAGACGATCTCCTCAGCCACTCCTTCTCGTCATAGCACCTCACGACATCTGCAAATTAAAATGACACTCCTCTCGCCACATGGCTTCCGCCATGTGTCAACTCCCAATGAGACATGTACAAGAATGTTGCACAGTCTCCCTAAAACAATCTCCAGGGTTTCCCACTTGGAGCAGCCATACTCCAACCTGTAACCCAGTGTAAAAACATCAGTCAGCAATTAAATGTTTAGCTTGTCTAACTCCCAGCTCCACCTGGAGCCTGTATCCTGGAAGACAACGTCTGTTAAATCAAACTTCACATTTGCAACCAACTATAAGAGTAATAAAGCATTCAGCATAAAAGACAAGTATCATGTGCAGGTTTTCTCAAATCATCAAATCACTATTATTGCCATAATTTGTCCTAAATCATGAATCATCCCAATTTATTCCACAATTTAATCGGTGACTTTCCTTGAACAATGTCACTCAACTTACTATGAGCTCAGTAGTGGCCAGCTAATGAGCCCATATTCTCTTATTTGTTTTCTCATGTCACTTGTCTGTTTTCTGCTGAATCCTCTACATGCACTATTAGAAAAACAAACATTAACGACACACATGGATCATCCTGATGGTCAGGCGCAGGTCGACAAGTTCCAGAGGTGCTATAAAAAGACCATAAAGTTAATCCTGCTGTAAAAGAAATTACAGTGATTTCAACACAGGATGTGTCTCACACTATATTAACTTCTCCCCCGTGATATTCAACATTTTCCCAACAACACAGTGTAATAGCATAATCAACATATAGCCTGTAAACACAGTTCCCTTCACTCATGAACCCAGTAATCCTGTAGTAGAAAGAACATTAACCATTAGTGTGTCCTGCTGTAACTCAAATAATCAAACACATGATTAACTTTCTGCTGTAGAAAAGAAATGTAAATGTTAACGCTGCGCACAAGCCCATGAATAACACACCCCTGATAGATTCACAAACACAGAAAGTGGCATCTAAAAGTTTAAATCGTCACACAACCTAGGATGCTGCTGTCATCTTCCTGCTCCTGTAAAAGAAACACACCTAAATTCATCCACCCTTTTGTCCTGTCTAGGTGGAGGTTAACCTTGAGTAGTGGTCAAGTCTTGTCAGCCTTTGTCAGCTTTTACCAGTCAGTCAGTTTTTCCTCTTTCACTCATTCATTCATTCATCCAATCTTTCTTTGCTGGTAGTGGAAAATATCATCGCATTTTCATTTCCACCCACAGCAAAATGACGTCATTTCAAAAAAGAAAAAGAACTTTAGATGGATTATCTCGGTGAATCCTTTTTGGCAGGGACTCTCATTTTCTAATTGTCCCAAATAAGCGGCTTTCTCCAGAGCCCAATTGTAATTTTTTGGAGAAACTCACGTGCAACGGTTTTCTCGACATGTTGTAAAACGCTTTTAATTCCCGTCGTGCAGATCTGCTTAAAGAAAAGAAATTCACAAACACAAGTCAGTGCACTTGTTTAGAACAAAAAATAAAATAAAATAAAATAACAAACAAAACTGTCAAACCAAACTCCCAGTGCACTGTCCAAAAACAAAACAAAAATTAAAAATAACAGATCAAAGTGAAAAACAAAATTAAATAAAAATACAGAAGCCCGGTCTTAGGACTTGTCCCAGAATATTATTTTTCTAATAGGTGAAAACACACCAAATCTAAAACTTGGTGCCATGGTACAACCTTCCCCATACATTAGAAACAAAAAACAAAACAAAACAAAAAACAAAAATCTGCTTGTTTTATTCATTTAAACTCTGACTGCAAGATTCTGTTCACCCCTGTTATCATCTTCCCCAAAATAATACTAATTCAGTCGTCTATGTATCCCGTCTCAACCCACTCAATAAACCAGACAGGATGATGGTACAGTATTGCCTACTTAAAATTGTGTTTGATTCTAATGAGCTTCATTGCGTGTGTGTGTGTGTTTGTCGGGTTAATACATTTTCTATTTCTGTGCGTTCTTTTATGTACCTTCCCCCTTTTCCTGAAACAAAACTCCGTTCACTCCAAATTTTGTTTCAGAAACATCTGAATGAAAATCTCTGTCACAGTCCGGCACAGCTAAACCTTAAATGCTTGCAGGTTACCATCGGCAACCACGCTGTGTGTTATTAACCCCTTCTACAATTACCCTCTTTTGATGTGTAACACTTTATGTATAATTGTGTGCTACCTCTAGTACACATCATGTGCATGTGTGGTGTTATCTTTCCATTTTCTCTAACAGTAAACTTGCATACCTCAGTGCTTGTCTTCCTCCCCCTTTTGTGGTGGTCTGGACACTTTGTCAATCCTCCACTTCCAGGCAGTCGTCTGTCTCCCCAGATTCCTTAACCCAATTTGATTCCCCACACTAGAACAGCATTCATCTGTCCTCACCTGCTCCTTTCTCCTCTCCCACTTTGCTGTCCAATGGCAGTCAGTTCTCTTCAGCTTTGTCCAGTGTTTGCTCCCACTGTCTCTTTCATTGCCATCTTGCTCCAAACACAGCAAGTGTCAAACTCCAACAATCTTCTCAAAGGTCCTTCACACACAGTGAAGTTGCAGCTTGCTGGAAACGCATCTCCATTCATCCAATCAAGATGACGGATCTTCTCTTTCTGATGCTGTTTGTCCATAGCGCTGCTGGACCTCTCTGCTCAGGTCTCTGGTATTGTCTCTTGGACTGCTGTCCACTGTTGATCTTCATGCTGGTGCTTCTGGAACTGCACTCTGTGTCTTCTGGGAGAGATTAGCTTCCTTGGAGCTTGCTTTTTCAGGATGAGGACGAGAAGCTGCAAAACAATTCAGCCAAAAAATTCTGGCTGGGTGTTTCTATATTTTTGTTTCTAATGATCTTAACCTATAATTTTCTTCCGACTGCTGCCCGTGGAGAATTGATCCAGGTCCGTTCCCCACCTGTAATCGACAGACTGAGAGACTTTCGTTATTCACTGTGACTGCAGATGTTTTCATCACTCCTAAAGGAACACATCTCCACTTATTTTGTTTTGAACTCTACTGACTTTAAACCCTGAAAATGAAATTTGTATTTGTTCTTAACCGCAAACACAAAAATCTTCTTGATGTTGTTGTTCATTATTTTCACCCATAACACTCCAAATTATGTTTTCTTTTGTGTCCAGCAGGGGAAGAAGATGACCTGTAGTGTCACTTTTTCCCCCAGTTGGAGACAATTTCCCACTCACACTTCCACACTTTTTATTTTTCTTTGTTTTCATCATTTTCTTTCTCTTTTTTTTCCACAAAAATTAAAATGTTGTCCTGCAACCTAGAGAGTCAACTGTCATTTGATAACAAGTGTCTATTAAATTGACACTATTTTAACACTGATGAGAGATAACAAGCTGATCTTCATTGCATGTGTGTTTGTGTTATTAGGCAGGTTTAATGGATGTCTGTGGATCTGCATCTCCAGCAGGACATGTTCTTAAAGCTGCCTTTCCTACACACCTCTCTGCTATTAATTGATCATCTTTAACTAATGTGCTATGAGTCCACTGATCTTTTCATCACACGAGGTGACTTGGACAAGATGATAAACAGACTCACATGCTCAAGATGCTGCCTAATCTTCATGAGCTCTCTTGTGTTTGTGTTAGTAGGGTTAATGCATGTCCTGCTTGTGTGTGTGATTTTGTATATATTTCTTTTCGCAGTGTTTCAGATCCCTTCACAGTTTTCCAACTTAAGCAGTCAGTTTGTTTCCCCAGGTTTGTGCTTCTTACTCACTTGGGCCACAGATTTTTTTTAGTTTTCCTCTTTCCCTGTCATCATAAAACATGTGACATGTTGTCATGCATTTCACAAAAGAAGTGTGTTCTTATGTGTGCAGAGTTGTGTATCTGGGTGCAGGATTCATTCGCACATCACAACAGGAGACTCAGTATTTTAGAGTCTCCACACTAACAAACTCCAACACATCTCATTCACTCGTGCTAGAATTCAGTCACCTTGCATTAATCTAAGAACGATCAACTAATTTGCATATCAGCTATTAACCTACTAAGATGACAGGACAACAGACATGAAAGTTCAAAATGTTATCATCAAAATAAAATTTCCCTCATACTGTAAATTACTTGTGCTGCACCAATCAAGCAGAAAGCATCTCCCAGTTTACTATATTAATAACTAAATTTATTGTCTGATCACTGGTTGGTCAAACCAGAATCCTTTTTTACCCCATTGTTTTACACCCACACATTAACCTGTTAACTCACTCCTCCAACCTCATTCTCTTTTAACCCCAACTTTTCTCATGCAGTCAGCAATCAAATTCTCTATTCATCCTTGAATACTTGGTCACCTTTAAATGTCACTATTAATTTTATCAACTTATTTATCATTACCTTAACACTAATCCACTGTTTAGTTTTTCTTTAATTACTTTAGTTCATTTTCTCCTATTTGATCACTTTGATTTCTTAACTATTATTATTTCACAGAAAATCAACTAATCTGCTTTGTCTCCCTTTTTGCCATCAAGTAATTCACACACACTCACAGGCTGGTCACTCGCCCCCACCTTTCTTCCTCTCTCACTCACACACACACATTTTGCTCCTCCTTTGTTCCACCTGTGAACCCGCCCCCTGGGGCTGGCTCACACACACCTCATGCTTCTCACAGTCCCATTCAAACTTTCTGCAAGACACCTCTGCTGATTCAGGACAACGCCCTGATCAGAACAAAGAGCGGGTGCCATCCGCTCTTGTACACCTCAACCTATCTAGGACAATTAGGCTCACGATCTTCAGATCGCATGACATTTGCTTCACGAATCATTCAAACTGCGCCACGGACTGGATACCGCAGTTTCTCTTCCCCATCAAAATAAAACCAAATTAAACCCCCCAATTGACTTCACAGTTTGCAACAATTCGCGACACGGCCTCCTGCCGCGATTTCTACACACCACAAACACACACTTTTAGACCCAAATTCTTTTTGTTACTTTAATTGACTCCCGTACTTCAGACGAGACGCCGACTCTAACGGCGCTTTCACACACACTACGCAGTCTACACACACTGCAGTCAGGTTATCAACCGCGACTAGGATCCCACACCTAGGCTTTAGTTATTTAAGGTGCCCCCAGTGCCCAGGTCACCACCCCGGCTCCTGTCCCACAGGTCCCAACGACGCGTCCGAAGATGGGTTGAGTTGCCAAACTCAAAGCACACACGGCCCTCAGCCGGAGACGAGGCCTTAAACCCCGCTTTCTAACTAATAGTAACACGTTTCCTGCTTTAACGCACGGAGGACGGATCACACACCGCCACTTTTTTCCTAATAACTAAGACGGATCACACACCGCCACGGATGAAACACCGATGCTATTAATTACTAACTAAGACGGATCACACACCGCCACTAAAACGGATCACACACCGTTTCTTTAACATACTGAGTGAATTTACACTGAGATACGCTCAACTTAGCGAACAGATAATTTAGGCTTTAAACAATATGCACACTTCGAAAATAAACAGGTGGTGCTTACCTTTCAATCATTTGAGCTAGCTCTCTGTTCACCTCGTTTCACGATCTCAGCTCTGCCAATTCATCCTCTCTGGGCCTCGAGCGAATTCCTGGGTTTCGGCACCAAAACTGTTACGAAATCAGTTTTACCCCGGTTCTTTTATTCCTTGGGCCTTCAGAGATGCACCGGACTCAGTAGCCATTTTTACAAAATCTTTATTCATCTTTATTTAAGCATGCACTTCTAGAAGGGAAGACGAGGCCGGTGTGTCCCTCTGCAAAATCTTCACCCCTTTGTTAGTCACACCCAGCTTTATAGTAGCAGCCCTATCATAAATCCCCCACAGTGTGCTCCAAACTCTGTCTCTGTGTGTATGCACGAGCACGTGAGTGCCTGTGTGTGCGCATACCATGTGCCTATGTGAGTGCACGTGAATGACTGTGCATGTGGGTGTGGGTGCGTAAATTAAAGCACTGTAGGTGTGTGTCTCAATGTAGTGCCTTCCCGGATGTCATAAAAACCCATCTCCGTTCCAGACCACCGTTATCAAGTCACAAATGTTGAAACCCCCACCTAAGTATACCCTGAGGAATTTCCACTTAACATCAACTCCTCTTTGTCTTAGTTTCACAGCTCAAATGGGGGAGGGCCTCCTAAAATCTACTTCTAAGTTCATGACACAATCAGGCCTTTATTACATTGAGGGCAGTGTCAGTGTCTTTACAATAATTCTACATTCTAACTAACACATTCCTAAACTTCTAAAATAAGCTAAACATTCCTACATATGTAAACTCTAAAATAAGCTAAACATTTCTACAAATCCCAGCCTGTGTCTGCTGCAGAGAGGTGAGCTGTTAGTAACATGAACTCTTTGATGTTAGTTTGGTTTCTTCCACCTGTCCTCGTCCTCCTGCTCCACACCTCCACATTAATGGTCCTGGGTGGTTGTCACAGAGGGACTCAGAGCTGTTTCTGAATGATGGTGTTTTAGCAGACTGCTTAGCCTCAGCACCAGGCTCCAGAGTACAGAGCTCTTAACACTGGTTTTATTGACACTTTTAATCTGTTTGTGAAATCATTCCTTTTTTTCTCTGAACCCATAAATCCCCAGCTGCTTAGGAAGCCAAATCCTAACAGCTTTCATTCAGTCTTTTCTCAGACACTATGATACAAATATATCTGTGACCACAAATGTATTTAATGTCCAAAACATCATGCGAGGAATAAACCAAGCCTACATGCACATGTACTTTTAATAACTCCAGTGTAATAAAATGCTTCTGATTTACCAAAAAACCTCTAACTGATGTCAACGATCATGAGTCACAGATATATTTATAGTTGCACAAAGACGCCACAGCAGATACTGTCAACAATGTTTCACATACTTTAATCTTATAGATGAGTAAAGCTGCAATGAATGGTTAAGTTAAATGTTTCTGTCTCGTTTCTTTGCTTTCTTTTTATCTGCTTCCTGGATATGACTCATTAATAAATAATGATTACTAAAAGACTTTTTCAAATCACAATAATCCGTCAATTTGTTCTTCGAGAACAAGTTTCCTAAAATAGTATTTAGCAGTCTTTAGTTCTAATCTTGTATTTTGATCAGCAGAGCTCTGATAAGTTCAGATCCCCCCGACACCCCCCTGGATCTAAGACTTCCTCACCAACCAGCTTCAATCAGTCTGACCCAACACCCACATCTCCCCCCACTGTGGCTGAGGACTGCATGTCCACAGAGCTCTCAGCCCCCTGCTGTATGCCCCGTGTAACCTATGACTGCACACCAACCACCCGACCAATGTCATCGTCATGTATGCTGATGACACCACCGTGTTTGGGTCATCTCTGATGGAGATGAGATAGCACAGGGACGAGGTGGAGAATGTGCAATATGACCACAATCTCATATCCCGATATAAGACATCTATCATCCCGACAACAACATAAATCACAAACGTTTTCTGTAAACTCTGTGAATGTCGGGCAGCTCGACTTGTGTGAAGTGTTTCCAGCTGGGTGTCGTGTACCTGGAGTCGAGTGTTTTGACTGAAGCATGAAACAGTATATTTTTACACATAAGGAACGGCCTCCGTTTTCTTTGTATTTATTCCACGGCGTGCTGCGGGGAAAAGCCTGCTCTAAGGTTTGAGTCTGAGGCGTATTTGGAGCACCTGACGGCTCTTCTTTGCTTCTCATCCATAAACTCTCTCCACACTCTGCCACGTGATTCTTGTGTAGGTGGTAGCAGAGGTTTGTTGTGTTTGATTCTGTGGTTGGGATCGGTTTGTGCCATAATTTGCATCGTACAGTTTTCTGGCCCATGTCAGACTTTTCCTAATCAAACCACATCCGTGCTACAGAGGGAGCCCCTCGTTTAGGAATAAGGTCCTCCATTTGTTTGGACTGGTCCTTCTGTTTGTCATTTGTCAGTTTATTTTGAAAAATCTCTACAGGATCTTGAGCTTTATTGTGAAACGTTTATATAGAAAATAAACAAACGGGTGGATTTACCATTGTTGTTGCTAACGACAACGCGTAAAAACAGTCACCTGTCCGTCCTTAGTGTGGTTATTTAAATATAAGAGGAAGCGAGAACTTGTGACCATCAAAATGATGAAAAAATAAACAGTTTATTTTGTGACACCACAAAACAAACAATAGTGTATAACATGAAACGATAGACGTTCACATATCGTCATAGATGGTTATATCGAACAGCCCTAGCAGAGAACGTGTCCCGTTGATGCTCAGAGAATAACCTGAAGCTGAACATCCTTAAAACCCAAAGAAGTCATAATAGACTGCAGGAGGCACAGACAGCTTCACCCTCCTCTCATGACACCATCGCCCTGGTATAAAAGGCCCGGCAGCAGCTGCGCTTCCTTTGTGTCCTGTGGAAGACTAAACTGGACCAGGAGCTGCTGCTGGCCTTCTACCGTCCTCAGTGGAGAGCGTGCTCTCCTGCTGCCTGCTGTTTGTACTCAGGGGCCATGACTGAGAACATGAAGGCTGCACAGAGGGTCATTAACACCCCCCAAATCATCACTGGCTTCCGTCTGCCACCCCTGGAGATCCTCCTGTCTCAGGTAAACCAGGGCCATCACAGCTGACTCCTTACAGCCCACTCACCACCTGTTTCACCCGCTGCCCTCTGGTTAGGTCAGTCACTCACACAAGGGCTGCCACAAATCATTATTTTGATAGTCGACTAGTCTCTGATTATTTTTGCAATTAGCCAACTAATCAGCTCATGCATCCATTGGACGTAAAACGTATAACTTATTGCACCAGCATGCATCTGCTCTTATATAACTATCATTAGCTTACAGCTTTAAGTCTTTATTTTTAGTTAGCACACACCTTGAAGTGCAGATGATAGTTTATTAAATTTTTAATGAAATTTCCAGATTATCTCGGTGAAGTTTAATGAACTCAGCCGTCTGCTCCTTTCTATCTAAAATATAACAGGACACTGGAGTAAATTCTCAAGTATCTCGCACTTCTGATAATCAGCTGTCTGCTTGACGTTTATTCAGCTGTGTAAAAACTATAACTTTAATCTCAGGCAAACCGATTTACTTAGGAACAAATAAAATACTGAAAAAGCCAAACAATAACATGACTGAAAACGATGTGCTGGGAGCTTTCTGTTCTCACGACTCTACTGAGCCTTGCCCCCGGCTAGCTATCGAGCTAGTGGGTAACAGACGTCTCCGAAAACGTCGGAGCACTTTTGAAAATATGTGGTGTCTTGATAAACTGAGCAGATATTTGAAGTTTACACAGCTACATTCTCACCTGAAAATATGTTAAACGTTTATTTTGTGACCCAGAAAGAATAATAAGAGTAATATTAAAACTAAGTAGCTGCCGCCATTGTTGGAAACTGGAATTGACTGGGCCGCGCTATGAATTCTGGGATAGGTTGGACCACGAAGGTTTTACACCCGTCCCATCCTTCAAATCTGGGGAAAAGAAGGACGCATTTGTCGGCCGCACTTGGAGGAGTTTTTGAATTTGGACAGGCTTTGTCGAATCGCTGTGACGTAATCGTGCTACAAATGCGGCCTCAGTAGGATGCAGGCCCTCATTCTTCCTGAAGCCCAATTGTGAAGTCAGAAACTAATGTTGGACAGGAACTTTATATTTAAGTACTGTTGTCCAGGCAACCAAACTCAGACTCTATCATGCCTATCAGATTGCTGGATGGAGACGTGTGATTGGTCACTCCAGAGAACACGTCTCCATGCTCTAGAGTCCAGTGGCATCAGACGCTTTCTTTGTGCTTCATGATGTAAAGCTGGAAACACATTTCATGAAGCTATCTGAACGCCATGTGAAGTTTGGTCGTCTGTAGTGATTTACAGACAGTCGGCGACCTCTGTGTCCCTCACCATCCACTGACCCCACTCTGTGATTTTAACTCTTCATCGCTGAGCTCTGTTCCACTAACAGCTGACAGTGGAATATGTAGGAGTGAGGAAAGTTCACACCTGGACTTGTTGCACTGGTAGCACCCTATCACAGTCATACGCTGTAGTTCACTGAGCTCCTGAGAGTGAGTCATCCTTTCACAGATGTTTGTAGCAGCAGTCTGCATGCCCAGGTTTTATACACCTGTGGTTATGGGAACACCTGAAGTCTGTGGTTCAGTGGGTACTGAATACTTTTGGCAGTTTAGTGTCTGTGAGCTGAGTCTCAGGAGAAAGTGAGACGAGCAAACAAGTCGTTTTTATAAGGGACGTCAGAGAAAAATAAGAAACTGTTTTAGAAGCAGCAAACTAACTCAGACTGACGTGAACGATCAGCAGTTACACAAATGTTTAGAGTTGCTGCACAAAGACGTCACAGCAGGTAGTGTCAGTAATGTTTCACATACTTTTATCTTATAGGTGGAGAATACTGCAGTGAATGATCACCTGAAATAGTTTTACCTGATTGGTCTGATTTTCTTTTAATCCACTTCCTGCATATGACTCATTACAAAAATGATAAAAGTAACAAAAAGAAGCTTTGACAGAAAAGTAAATAATGTGTCATGTTGTCCTGTCCAGACTACAGATATTTTATGAAACTTACTCTCAAGTTTCATAAAATATCTGTAGTCTGTAGTTCTAATCTAAGAGTTGTAGTTTGATGAGCAGAGACCAGAGCTGTGAACATGATTGTGGTGAAGCTTCACTCCTGAGACTGAACTTAGGAAATATTGTGAAATATTTAGAGAAAAGTCTGATTAGTTAAACTCAGAGGAAAACTTGTCCTGAGCTTGTAGTGCATCGTCCCCTTTACTGGGTGTTGGAATCATGTTTTATTTCTCCAACTTTACAAAGTCTGGCACAGATCTTTTTGTGCATTGGAGAATGAAGAGAATAATCCCCCAGAATATGGGTTCAGCTCAGAGTGGGTCTGCATAAATAAAGATAAACATACATATAACTCTCTATAAAAGCCATTTATTCTTTTGGTTTGTGTTATTAAGGGGGGGGGGGGGTCGGGGGGTCCATGTTTATATAGGCAGTGAGAGGAAGTCTGAAAATACAGATGGGACAAAGATAATGACAATAGAAGAATCGTAAACACGTAAAAACACGTAAATAACACATAAATAAATATATAAAAAGGGGCTCCTGACTGATCACCAGGAGAACCCAGAGACGGTACAGAAGCTGATTTGTTAGTGTTCCCTTTGATTGATTCCTTTCCTTAGTCTTTCCTACCTCTCCTCCTTCCTTGTAATTGTTGTGTGGTTTGACATTATGTTACGGGCTCCAGCAATGTGGCCACAATAACAAAGATGAAATCCCTGCAAATGCTGGTAAAGTTCAGGAGCGATGAAGACACAGTGCACTCGGTTTGCCTTCCATCTCAGTAGTGGGCAAAAGTCCCCAAAGCAGCTGGGGAACACCTGACTCAGCATCATAGTTCCACCTGTGATGTTGCTCCATGTTTCTGTCCTTCTGTACAGTCCATGTCACAAAATAATAGATTACAGAAATTAGTCATGTTTCCAAAATAATTTGGAGTCCTCATAGTCACTGACAATAACAAATATACAAATGAAATGAAATAAATGATTAACATAAAAGTGAGCACATGGTCGGCCCACTGCATGACCCCCTGACTGTGACAGAGTCAGCGGTGGGTTGATTGTAATAACTTCTCCTGTGTCGGCCCCTCTCAACAGTTTCTGACCATGTTTCTGTTGCAGACATGCTAACAATGCTAATGCTAAAGGCTGCATAACTGATGCTCAGCTGGGACAAGAACTACATGTTGTGTTGTTCATTAATAAAGAAGCAACAAAGGCACAGATCTTTGGACTTATATGTGTTTGATCCTGCAGCTGGAGCAGCTGTCAGAAACCACATCTGTAATGTGGCTCCGAGTACAGTCTGACTGACAGCTGGGACACTTTTGTTTTAGCTGCTTAGAGTTTATGCTGGAGGGGAACCTGCTCACTTTGGATATGTTTCTGCTTCTGCAGACAGTGCATCTGCTCATACTGGGACCAGTCTGCTTCATCAGGAGACTCGTCCTGTCCCCAGTGTGGAGAAAGATCCAGAAGCAGAGCTGGACTGCAGACAGCCAGTCAGAGCAGCTGTGTACAAAGTAAGACTGAACATCTGTCTGCTGATGGACTCATTTCTGAAAACTGGACTTCTTGTTGTTGTTCAGACATTGAAGAGTTTTCTTTCTGTTTCTCTTTCTTTCAGCAGATGTTGGTCTGCAGGAGGTTTTAGATGAACATAAGATCAGTCTGAGGAGGAGATGTGAACGTGTGACTGAAGGAAGTGATGAAACAGGAAGTAGAACCCTCCTCAACAGGATCTACACTGAGCTCTACATCACAGAGGGACAGAGTGAAGAGGTTCATACCCAACATGAGGTGAGGCAGCTGGAGACAGCTTCCAAGATGGACGCCCTCCATGACGCTCCAATCAGGTGCCAGGACATCTTTAAAGCCTTCCCTGACCAACAGAGACCCATCAGAGTGGTTCTGACCAACGGCGTGGCTGGTGTTGGAAAAACCTTCTCAGTGCAGAAGTTCACTCTGGACTGGGCAGAGGGCTTGGAGAACCAACATGTCAGTGTGGTGGTTCTGCTTTCATTCAGGGAGCTGAACCTGATCACAGATGAGCAGTACAGTCTTCTGGAGCTGCTCCATGTTTTCCATCCAACATTACAGAAGGTCACAGCAGAGAAGCTGGCTGTCTCTCAGCTTTTGTTCATCTTTGACGGCCTGGATGAAAGCAGACTTTCATTGGATTTCACCAACAGGAAGCTGCTGTCTGATGTCACACAGAAGTCATCAGTCAGCCAGCTGCTGACAAACCTCATCCAGGGGAATCTGCTTCCCTCGGCTCTCGTCTGGATAACTTCCCGACCTGCAGCAGCCAATCAGATCCCTCCTACATGTGTTGACAGGCTAACAGAAGTACGAGGCTTCACTGACACCCAGAAGGAGGAGTACTTCAGGAGGAGATTCAGTGATGAAGAGCTGTCCAGCAGAATCATCTCCCACATGAAGACATCCAGGAGCCTCCACATCATGTGTAGTATCCCAGTCTTCTGCTGGATCACTGCTACAGTTCTGGAGCACATGTTGACTACAGAGCAGAGAGGAGAGCTGCCCAAGACCCTGACTGACATGTACTCACACTTCCTGCTGGTTCAGACAAAGAGGAAGAAGAACAAGTACCATGAGGGACATGAGACGAGTCCACAGGAGCTGACGGAGGCTGACAGGGAAGTTCTTCTGAAGCTTAGGAGGCTGGCGTTTGAACATCTGGAGAAAGGAAACATCATGTTCTACCAAGAAGACCTGGAGCAGTGTGGTCTGGATGTGACAGAGGCCTCGGTGTACTCAGGAGTTTGTACAGAGATCTTCAAAAGAGAGTGTGTGATCTTCCAGAAACCAGTCTACTGCTTTGTTCATCTGAGCATTCAGGAGTTTCTGGCTGCTGTCTACATGTTCCACTGTCACACCAACAGGAAGTCAGAGGTGCTGGAGGACTTCCTCGGGAACAAATATAAAGAGTCATCGTTGGATGATTTTCTGAAGCAAGTCATGAGAAAATCCCTCCAAAGTAAAAATGGCCACCTGGACCTGTTTGTTCGCTTCCTTCATGGCCTCTGTCTGGAGTCCAACCAGAGACTCTTAGTAGGTCTGCTGGGTCAGACAGAGAACAGTCCAGAAACCATCCAGAGAGTCATCAACAACATGAAGAAGAAGAACAGTGATGAAATCTTTCCTAACAAAAAGAACATCGTCCAAATTGTGATGGACATCCAAGAGTCCTTGACATCAGAGAGCAGATCACAGAAGGAACACTCTGAGATTCCACCTGAGAGGAACTGCAGAAAGACTCAGTGAGTTCAAAGTAGTTCATCATTTTCATCGACATAGAGCTTACAGTATTTAGTGAATATCAATAGATAGACTAAACACCTGAATGTACAAAAAGATCAGTTTACTTTAATTTTATTTATACAGCGCCAAATCACTACAACAGTCGCCTCAAGGCACTTTAATATGTAAGGTCGACCCTACAATAATACATACAGAGAAAAACCCAACAATCATATGACCCCCTATGAGCAAGCACTTTGGCGACAGTGGGAAGGAAAAACTCCCTTTTAACAGGAAGAAACCTCCGGCAGAACCAGGCTCAGGGAGGGGCGGGGCCATCTGCTGTGATTGGTTGGGGTGAAGAAGGAAGACAGGATAAAGACATGCTGTGGAAGAGAGACAGAGATTAATAACAGATATGATTCGATGCAGAGAGGTCTATTAACACATAGTGAGTGGCTGGAAAGGAAAAACTCAATGCATCATGGGAATCCCCGGCAGCCTACGTCTATTGCAGCATAACTAAGGGAGGATTCAGGGTCACCTGGTCCAGCCCTAACTATATGCTTTAGCAAAAAGGAAAGTTTGAAGCCTAATCTTGAAAGTAGAGATAGTGTCTGTCTCCTGAATCCAAACTGGAAGCTGGTTCCACAGAAGAGGGGCCTGAAAACTGAAGGCTCTCCCTCCCATTCTACTTTTAAATACTCTAGGAACAACAAGTAGGCCTGCAGAGCGAGAGCGAAGTGCTCTAATAGGGTGATATGGTACTACAAGGTCATTAAGACCTCGAGCGAGAGGGGCTGTTATTGTATGTGTATATGGATAATAGCAAATACTAAAAAACAGTTTTTGAACTCATCAGTGAATTTTGTTCACTCAAGTTTAGCTTTTCTTTGCTCAAAATAAATTTCTCCTCAAAATGCAACACTTGTACTTGCAAAAAAATTTTTACGTACTTTTTTTTTTTTTTTACGTGCGCTCAGAATAGTGACACAAAAATAACGCCATAGTTTGAGAACAAAGATTAGACATAAAATAAACGTCAAACATGGGCTCAGTCTATGTGCATGTTTAATATGAGGTCAGCAATTACAGTGTCTGTGTCCAGTTTAAAGATCATATATGTAAAACAGTTTTTCGCCAACGTGAGAAAGGTAAATAACTTTATCACGCATGTCCATCAGGGAAACACAAAGACTGCAGAGGTAGACCTGCTATTTTAACTATTTCTACTATTTTCTGGAGACTTTATTGGTCAGCAGGCGGTGATTTCGTACCCGTTGATCTCTAATCTGGATCTTATAACCTGTTCCAGAGTAGGTTAGGTTTGCAGCAAACGTTACCACGGTGATGTACTTTGGTGAGAACCACAGGAACCACCTTCATGATACAGAAGGTACCTGGATCAATAAACTCCTGCAGGCTTCAGATTGTATGAAAGGGACGAGCAACTTTTAATGGGGGGTATTGGGCTTGTCACTTTGGCTACGTTCACACTGCAGACGAAAGCGCATCAAATCCGATTTTTTCGCCCCTATGCGACCCATATCCGATCATGGTATGACAGTGTGAACGGCACAAATCCGATATTTTTCAAATCCTATCTGGGTCACTTTCGTATGTGGTACTGAATCCGATACGTATCCGATGTTTTAGAAAGCGACTGCTGTGTGAACGGTCAAGTCGCATTAAATCCGTCTTTTACGTCACTGACACAAGACAGACGCCGATTATCAGCGCCGGAGTAGCGCCCGATAGGACATCGCAAACGATTTCCTACCATCCGGTGAAACTGTTGGGAAGACACACCCTCTAGCAGATCATTACATGAAGGAACGTTTTAAAAAACAAGCGCGTTCATGCTCACAGGTGTACACACGGGTGATCACACACACAAACTACACCCTTTTTGGCTCCTACCTCAAAGCACACTGTGCGCTGTCGATCTTACGTGCTGCACAATAATGTTTAATATTTAGTATTTACTGCCATATTCCCATAGATCATTGTGATGTTGTTTATTCTATTACTCTCGTTCTCTTCTGCTTGTTTTCTTTTTTCTTTCTCAACAGGTGATCCAGGTGATCGATATATGGATTTTTTGTCTGCTTACTCTGTTGTTTTTGTTTTTTGCCCTTTTTCCCCGTCCCTCTTCTCAGCTGTTTTTCTTTCCCTCTTTCTTTCTTCCCTTTCTTTCCCCCAGTAAAGTCCGTCCCGTATTCAGCAAATGAAAAATAAAATAAACAATAAAAGGTGAATCAAATAGACCATTACGGCAAGGCTGGGATGGTCCGTTTGGTAAAGTAAATCCGTTGGGCATCTTTCTTTACCTTTAGACAATAATTCTGATGGCAAAAGAGCCAAACGGGACAGGCGCAAAAAAAAGAAAAAAAAAGAAACTGTTGGGAAGACAACGTTGGAGAAATGTGAACATTTTATTTTTACTGTATTTTCTGCAGATTCTGAAAGAAATCTGCAACTATCCTTTGAAGCACCGCTCCTCTAAAACAGCAATAAGGATCATTATTAGGTCATCTACATTATTATGTAAATAACAAAATAACTTAAAGCAAAAATCTGGAAACATAAAGTCTGAAGTCTTTATATGAAGGGCCATCAGTCAAGCAATATTGTTTGCTCTGGGTCTAAACAGAGCGCGTTGTGTGTGACGTCTTCTTTTGCGCATGCGGGCCGCTTTGAGCATTCACACTGGAGAGCGTCTGATGTCGCATTTTATGTGTAGTGTGAACAAACAGACCAAAAAAATCGGATTTGATCAAAAAATCGGAATTGAGCATTAAGACCTGCAGTGTGAACGTAGCCTTTGTTACTCCTTTAAAAATGTGCTTCACTCACACAATGTGCATGATTACAACCATACACATACTGCACACAGAGAAATGTAGTCACATTTACAACAGTGTAAAAATATCTTTAAATGCAAACAGGAGATACAGAAGGGGCTGTGCTGGCTGTGACGTCATCATCAACATGTTTCCATGTGTTTCACAGTTTTTCACAGCTGATGAATTTTTAGTTTCAAAGAGGGATCCACGAGGGTGCTTCCCAAAGTCTGGCCTGCATTAATCCAGAATACTGCTATAAACAGCTGGCACTGCGATAACTTACTGGCCATATGAGTGTTTGTGTTTTTCATTAAAAGAGTATGACTTGGTTAATTTAAGTTAACTTGGTATCAGAGATGACTCCCAGGTGAGCTGGGTCCTCAGAAATCTGGACTCGTGTACTTTCCAAGGACACCACTGTACTGAAATAAATAGGTTTTTGTTAAATATGATCTAAAGACTTCACATATCAGTAACATACAAGTCTTATATAACTACAGTATAAATGTAGAGGTGCTATCAACATGTTTAGTTGTAAAGGACAGCTTCGTGCCTTCTAATTCAAAATTCACAGCTAAAAAACTCCCACATTTATGAACAGCAGATAATAAAGAAAAGCGAATGGTTTAGTCTAACATGCGCTCCAGTGAGACATTAAACTTCAGTAAAACTGTGCAGTTATGAAACTTTAATCTGAAGTGATTTGCTGAGTTGTAAATAAAACAGCGACCTTAACGTGACCCGACAGACAGGACCTGCGTGAATAAAGCCCAGTGTTTAATGTCCGCTCACAGCTCAAAGTGACATTAAACTGTGACTATCACCATGTAACGTGGGCGTGTTACTGAATCAGCAGCAGGTGTTAAACAGGTAAACTGAGGCTCCGTCGAGCTGATTGCTGGTGTCGTGAGGAAAATGTCAGCTCGTGTACGGTTAACTCTGAACAGATATGTACTTTCTTTTACACCTTAACTGTCCAGCAAACCGACCAATCACATTAGGACCCTCTTCCTTTGGGCTCCGCCTCCAGACAGTCCACAGTCAGTTAATTCTGCTGCTCAAAGAGCTGCCCACAGAGTGTGAAGCTGCAGCACCTTGTTTGTGTGTGCAGAATAATAATGAGGAAAAAAACATTTAGCCAACAGCTTAATGTTGGTGAAATTCTGAACAGGCATCAGCACAGCCACCTGCATCATTCTTCAGTGTTGTACCATTAACAGGTTAAACTGGCATAATGGTTTCTGTCGAAAATAAGGTGTCAGTTATTCTCTAATTCGAGAAAAAGAGTAACATTAAGACATGAGTTACAGAAATAATTCTGCACTGACATTATAATCAGTGTTGATTCTGGTTGATTTTCTATGTTTGTGAGCTGAAAGGAAATGAAAATGAATTTGTAACAAAAATCAGTTTTGTCCAGTTTTCCTGTAAAAAGCTGAACTGTAATCTAAGAGGATGTTACTGACAGGAAACAGCTGCATTATCTGCAGTCTGTGTGATCACAGCTGCTTCAATCATGTTTGTGTCTGCAGAGGTCAGAGGTCACAGTCTGCAGGGTCCAGCTGTCCGTCTGTGAGGAGTGACAGGTCCAAACCTGAAAATCCACACTTCAGTGCTGAACCTGGACCAACGAGGTCAGAGAGCTGAACTCACGAGTAACAGAAATAATTCTGCATTGACATTATAATTTTGTGGATGCTGATTAAGCATCCACACTGTTGAGTTCCTGTTTCTCTTTATACTTTATTCTTATTCTTCAAGTTGCTTTCACCATTCAAATTTCACAATATTCTGCTATTTCTGGAGATGGGTGCTATGACTTTTGGTATTTTTTGCTATTATACTTTTTAAAATATTAAGCTTTTTATGCAATTTTTGTCCCATTGAAATGAATGGGAAATTTCCAAAATTCTGCTAAAACTTGCTTGTATTTGAAACTTAACTACTTCCTCATACTTTCACCTAGAACAACCATTCAAACTTTAAAATGTTCTCAAAGTATTGGGCTATTCCTGTGTGATTCAGCTTTTTCATATCTGTTACCGTTTTCATCTTATCCCTCTTTAAGTTTTCAGTTTCATCTTTGGGATTTTTCACAAAATACATGCGTTGTTATGGTTGCTATGCAGTGGGCTTTCAGTGTGCCACTGCACCTTTCGCAGTCTCCTCTTCATGTCTGAACAACTTCTTGCTACTCGCTCAATTTTCACTCAACCCACACAAATTATACATCAAAACGTAGGTATTTTTGCTGGCTTTCAGAAAATGTCACTATCATTGTTGTGCGATTTACAGAACCTTTGCAAATCTCCTGAGACTAACACAAAGTCTTAAAATTCTCCATAGAAAGTCAATGGAGAGTTTGTTCAAAATCACCGCTGGATTTCTGTAATGAGAGGCATTTCTGAATAGTCATATCTCCTCAACGAAATGAAGTTAGGACATGAGACTTGTGCCAGTATATCTTCAGACACTCCTGATGCTCACAATTCAAGAATTTTTTTCTCACCTATTACCATTCTGAGATGAGTCACGTTTGTTTGAGGGTAGAAAATTTGTTCCTCACTCAGATTTCAAACTCTGGAAATGAGGCACTTTTTTCTCTCGTCAGATCTTTTTGATGGATTTCCACACAGACCTGAAAATTTCCATAACTGTTCACCAAAGCCTGCTGTTTCTTACGGTGAAAGAATGATATCGATACTCCAAATAGATTTACAGTTACAAAACGTTGTTTGAGGGGAAGTCAAGGCAGTATTTGCTTCGCCTCTACTCAGTTATGGTGCATTAGAAGTCAAATATCTTCAATTATTCATATTTTAATGATAAATTGTCAACACTTGAAGATTCCCCCATCTCTTCTGAACAAAACGGTGTAAGAATGACCGTTCTAGCCCCTACGGAATCCTCACTATGAGAAATAGACTGTGTGTGTAAAAGCCTGCACTTGGTTTGTAATTGTGTGTATCTGCTGCCTGTTATTTCTTTCTTTAAAATTTCATCCAATTTTTCACAAATGAACAAGTACATTTGAGGGAACTTAACCATGTTCAGCATTTTTTCAGCTGTCCATTTTGCTTTTTCAACATTTCTTCTTAAGTTATTGCTATTTTGCTAAATCATAGTATTTCTGCTACTTTTCAGTATTTGAGCTAAATACAGTATTTTTGCTTTTTATAGAATTACTGATAAATCATATTATTTTTGCTAAATCAGTATTTCTGCTAAATTATAGTATTTCTTCTAAATCACAGTATTCTGCTCAATCAGAGTATTTCTGCTAGATTATAGTAAATATAGTATTTCAGTTATCTTATACCAGGGGTGCCCAATCCCAGTCCTCGAGAGCTACCGTCCTGCAGCTTTTAGATGGATCCTTGTTCCGACACACCTGAATCAAATGAATGGCTTGTTATCAGGCATTTGCCAAACTTGATGGCATGCTGAAGAGGCAATCAAACCATTTGATTCAGCTGTGTTGGAGTAGGGATGCATCTAAAAGCTGCAGGACAGTAGCTCTCGAGGACTGGGATTGGGCACCCCTGTCTTATACTATTTCTCCTTAATTCTTGCATTTCTGAGAAGTTATCATCTTTCTGCTAAGTTACAATATTTCTGCTAAGCTCTCCTATGTTATTGTATTTCTGCCAAGTATTATGATTCCTCTAAGGTATTGCAGTTATGCTAAGCAATTACATTTTTGCTCAGTTCTTATGCTTCTGCAAAATTATTACAATGTTTACAACTTTTCAGCTTTTTTAGCTAGTTTTAGCAGACAGCTTCAGTGTCTGAGCATCCACACAGCATTTTCGCAGGAAATGCAAATTTTTCTAGTTAGTGTTGATTTTCTGACTGTGTTTGTGAGCTGAGAGGAAATGAAAATGAATTTGTGACAAAATCAGTTTTGTCCAGTTTTCCTGTAAAAAGCTGAACTCTAATCTAAGAGGATGTTACTGACAGGAAACAGCTGCATTATCTGCAGTCTGTGTGATCACAGCTGCTTCAATCATGTTTGTGTCTGCAGAGGTCAGAGGTCACAGTCTGCAGGGTCCAGCTGTCCGTCTGTGAGGAGTGACATGTCCAAACGTGAACCTCCAGGCTTCAGTGGTGAACCTGGACCAACGAGGTCAGAGAGCTGTGATGACTCCTTTACATGTTTGTGTTTCCTGGATAAATCTGACCTGAAACATCCTCAGATTGTTACAAAGATTCATTAAAAAGAAAACAATGAAAGAGAAAAGATCCAAATGTTCGACTTGGTCATTTGCTGTTTGAGGACAGTGATGCTCATATCTGTGGGGAAAGTGTGACCTGAGTGGGTTCATGTTTGTCTTTAAAGAGCTGCTCTGATTCTCTTTGTGTCTGATCTGTTAAACAGTCTGAGAGTCACACAGAGACCCAGCAGCTAAAGCCTGGATCATACTGGCTGCTGTTACTCCATCAGGACAACACTGAACCACAGTGGTGTTCATGGCAGCGCTGCAAGCATAAAGTGCTGAACTCCAAAAACACTTCCTTTAGCTAAATGTCATATAGATAAGTCAAAGTGCTTTGAGTGCTCAGAAGAGTAGAAAAGCACTATATAAGAACTAGTCTATTCACCATTTACCAAATGATAAGAGCTGAGTCTTAAAGAAGAAGAAAGTGTGTTTTTGTATCTGTGAAACACAGTGGTGGTAGAGCTTCAGCCTGTCTCCATCATTAGTGGAGCAATGACTCCTCAATTAGTCCACATACAGCTGTTCTAAACTGTTGGTATGAGTCTGAGGAGAAGGCGAGGCAGTGAAGAAGGGAGAAGCACCAAACTAAATCAAACGTCATCTCCTTTAAGAGTTGAAGTTTGATCAGCAGAGACCAGAGCTGTGAAAATGATTGTGGTGAAGCTTCACTCCTGAGACTGGACTTAGGAAATATTGTGAAACATTTAAGCTCTATGTAGACGTCCTGGAGCCTTCATCTCACAGCTGCTGCACAGAGAAAAGTCTGATTAGTTTAACTCAGAGGGATAAGCCTGCAAAATATTGGTCCAGCTCAGAGCGGGTCTGCATAAATAAAGATAAACATGACACACAGTTATATAACTCTCTCTCTCTCTCTCTCTCTCTCTCTCTCTCTCTCTCTCTCTCTCTATATATATATATATATATATATATATATATATATATATATATATATATATAATGTTGATTCGTGTTAGTAAAGAGGTGGGGGTCAGGGTCCATGTTTATATAGGCAGGGAGAGGAAGTCTGCAAGTACAGATGGATAAATAATAAATGAATAAATATATAAAGAGGAGCTACTGGAGCCAGTGTGGACACAAAGGCTCGTCTCCAGGGATCCCACACAACCCACAGACTGTTCAGTGGGTTCCTCTCAGACTGAGGTTGGCCCAGTGCATGACCCCCTGACTTTGACCGAATCAGCGGTGGGTTGATTGTAATAACTTCTCCTCTCCCTGTGCCGGCCTCATGTTGTGTTGTTCAATAATAAAGAAGCAGCAAAGACAAAGATGTTTGAACCTGTGTATATTTGATCCTGCAGCTGGAGCAGCTGTCAGAAACCACATCTGTAATGTGGCACCGAGTACAGTCTGAATGACAGCTGGGACACTTTTGTTTTAGCTGCTTAGTTTATGCTGGAGGGGAACCTGCTCACCTTGGATATGTTTCTGGTTCTGCATGTAGAATATAAGCAGCACCCTCTGATGGAAGGCTTTTATTGTGAAGTCTTTTCAGGAAGTGTATATTCACAGCAAACTGCAGGCCGATCACTGAGTGTTTAATAAGACAGGCAGACAAGAAAAGCAGCTCATTAGTGTTGATGAAATCAAAGAAGCATCACTTTGTTTCCAGACTGAACGCTGCCTTCAAACAGAAAAGTATCTCCACTTTACTCTGTAACCATCACAACTTCTGCACAAACTGTTACATTTGACTAGTTTTTAGCAAAAGTTTTAGTGATAAAGAAATGTGTCCACAGACAGAGGAAGAGGAAGAGGAGTGGTGTTTGTGAGGAGGAGCAGCTGTCCTGCTGTGCTTTGTGTCAGGACGTCCTGAAGGATCCAGTCTCTACCAGCTGTGGACACTGGTTCTGCAGACAGTGCATCTCCTCATACTGGGACCAGTCTGCTTCATCAGGAGACTCGTCCTGTCCCCAGTGTGGAGAAAGATCCAGAAGCAGAGCTGGACTGCAGACAGCCAGTCAGAGCAGCTGTGTACAAAGTAAGACTGAACATCTGTCTGCTGATGGACTCGTTTCTGAAAACTGGACTTCTTGTTGTTGTTCAGACACTGAAGAGTTTTCTTTTTCTTTCTTTCAGCAGATGTTGGTCTGCAGGAGGTTTTAGATGAACATAAGATCAGTCTGAGGAGGAGATGTGAACGTGTGACTGAAGGAAGTGATGAAACAGGAAGTAGAACCCTCCTCAACACCATGTACACTGAGCTCTACATCACAGAGGGACAGAGTGAAGAGGTTCATACCCAACATGAGGTGAGGCAGCTGGAGACAGCTTCCAAGATGGACGCCCTCCATGACGCTCCAATCAGGTGCCAGGACATCTTTAAAGCCTTACCTGACCAACAGAGACCCATCAGAGTGGTTCTGACCAACGGCGTGGCTGGTGTTGGAAAAACCTTCTCAGTGCAGAAGTTCACTCTGGACTGGGCAGAGGGCTTGGAGAACCAACATGTCAGTGTGGTGGTTCTGCTTTCATTCAGGGAGCTGAACCTGATCACAGATGAGCAGTACAGTCTTCTGGAGCTGCTCCATGTTTTCCATCCAACATTACAGAAGGTCACAGCAGAGAAGCTGGCTGTCTCTCAGCTTTTGTTCATCTTTGACGGCCTGGATGAAAGCAGACTTTCATTGGATTTCACCAACAGGAAGCTGCTGTCTGATGTCACACAGAAGTCATCAGTCAGCCAGCTGCTGACAAACCTCATCCAGGGGAATCTGCTTCCCTCGGCTTTCGTCTGGATAACTTCCCGACCTGCAGCGGCCAATCAGATCCCTCCTACATGTGTTGACAGGCTAACAGAAGCACGAGGCTTCACTGACGCCCAGAAGGAGGAGTACTTCAGGAGGAGATTCAGTGATGAAGAGCTGTCCAGCAGAATCATCTCCCACATGAAGACATCCAGGAGCCTCCACATCATGTGTAGTATCCCAGTCTTCTGCTGGATCACTGCTACAGTTCTGGAGCACATGTTGACTACAGAGCAGAGAGGAGAGCTGCCCAAGACCCTGACTGACATGTACTCACACTTCCTGCTGGTTCAGACAAAGAGGAAGAAGAACAAGTACCATGAGGGACATGAGACGAGTCCACAGGAGCTGACGGAGGCTGACAGGGAAGTTCTTCTGAAGCTGGGGAGGCTGGCGTTTGAGCATCTGGAGAGAGGAAACATCATGTTCTACCAAGAAGACCTGGAGCAGTGTGGTCTGGACGTGACAGAGGCCTCGGTGTACTCAGGAGTTTGTACAGAGATCTTCAAAAGAGAGTGTGAGATCTTCCAGAAACCAGTCTACTGCTTTGTTCATCTGAGCATTCAGGAGTTTCTGGCTGCTGTCTACATGTTCCACTGTCACACCAACAGGAAGTCAGAGGTGCTGGAGGACTTCCTGGGGATAGACCGGAATGAGGATGAGGAGTATGATGATGATGATGATAATGATGATGATGATGATGCAGGCAACTCTTTTCTGGATGATTTCCTTGAGATAGTCATGTATAAATCCCTCCAGAGTAAAAATGGCCACCTGGACCTGTTTGTTCGCTTCCTTCATGGCCTCTGTCTGGAGTCCAACCAGAGACTCTTACGAGGTCTTACAGAGAACAGACCAGCAATAATCCAAAATGTCGTCAACAACCTGAAGGAGATGAACAGTGATGAAATCTCTCCTGACAGAAGCATCAACATCTTCCACTGTCTGATGGAGATGAACGACCTCTCAGTACATCAGGAGATCCAAGAGTTCCTGAAGTCAGAGAACAGATCAGAGGAACTCTCTGAGATCCAGTGCTCAGCTCTGGCCTTCATGCTGCTGATGTCAGAGGAGGTTCAGAATGAGTTGGACCTGCAGAAGTACAACACATCAGTGCAGGGACGACAGAGATTGATTCCAGCTGTGAGGAACTGCAGAAAGGCTCGGTGAGTCCAGATGTGATCATTAATATCATTAATTAGTGTAGATCAGTAGTTTAGTTCTTCAGATATACACAGTACTAGACGACTCTCATTGGTTTGAGTTTCTGAAATTAAATGATATTTTGTGTTGATCAGTAAATGTGTGTGTGCACTTAGCATGATCCTGCACTGGCAGTCGTACGCTGTGTGTTGTAGACTCACATCTACATGTAGTACCTGTGTTGTGTCATTAGGGGGCAGTATTTTAAACCTGCTGCTGTTGTTGGTCATTCAGATGCTGCTGTTAGAGAGACAGAAATAAGAATCTATGAAGAGCTTCTTTGTAGTGAAGTGAACTCTAATGTTAAACACAGTGACAAATATCCAGAGCAGTCACTGTCTGAGCTTCTCCTCTGACTACAGACAGAACTACAGACACAGAGTTTAGTGGCATAAACATGGTGAGTGAGGATGAAGGTGCTGAGGAAGACTCTGGTTTAGTGTGATTAAAGTGTGATGTACTGATGAGTGACAGTGCTGTGGGTCAGAGTGAGGCTCAGAGGTGAACCAGCTGTGCTCTCTTACTGCCCACAGTGGGACAAACTGAGTGAGAAGACACATCTGGACTGAACATGTGTCCAATCCATGAGCTGATGTCACAGCAGCACATGGATTCATGGATTCACTCTCATTCCTGCTGCTGCTCCTAATGTCTGACTTCATGTCCTCATTAATCACAGAGCTGATTGTTCAGTGTTTAGTTGTTGCTGCTGAAATGTCGTCCCTGTTTCCTGCTGATGGAATTCACTGCTGTGTTTCTACTGCTGTTTACATCCCCGAGCTAACTTCCTGGCAAACATCATGATGTCATCAGTGCTTTATACACAGTGGGAGGTTCATGTTGTAACCACAAAGTGTTTGTGTCCGTACGCTGCAGCCTTCCACACCATCCTTTATTGTACAGACTCAGCAGCAGCTCCATGGATCCCAAATCCAAGAGTGGAGAACAGATTTGAAGTGTGTCTCATCCATGCAGTCACAGCTGTTTCCACCATGTTTCCACTGATATTAATCCTGTTCAATGACACGTTTCATATCAGTGAATATGTTCTTTAGGACGTCCACTGACATGTTTAAGTGTCCTGCTGGAAATCACTCAAATCATCCATGAAATCCATGAAAATCCTTTTAGTGTTTCTAACTTCACCCTCTGTCCTCTCTCTCTCTCCATCCTCCTCACTGCTTCTTTCACTGATAATCACACAAACATCGTATTCAGCTACAAAATAACACAATAATATCATCTGATGATCATTATTATAAGAGCAGGATCCATATTTGATATCAGAGTAACACACTGCTTGGTTATGTGCAGTCATCATCAGTGACTGTGGGTCAGACAGAAGCTCTCTGATTGGTTGCTGACCTTGGTCACCTGTCCACTCTCACCTGTTTGTGTTTGCTCTCTCTTTGCTGTCTCCATCCTCTCTCTCCTTTCTCTCCCTCTCTGTCTTTGTACCGTCACTCAGGTCCAATGGAAACAGTGACATTTACAAACCAATCAAAGACAAACTGATCCATGTCAGGTTATAACAATATTCAAAGTGAATACAGGCTGCTGCTGGACACAGACAGGTAACATCATTTTGACTTGCTGTCACCTGGATCTGGACTCATAAACACTGAAGCCCTGAACAGGAATACAAATCATTTTCTGCCAACTAGCGACACACCAGCAGATAATGGCTCAGAAAGCTAAAATGAGCCAATCATTTCTGTGTTTAGTTCCCCTGAAATCAGATCTGATATCAGCAGCTCTGAGTTCATTCATCATTATTGTCCAGTGATGAGATTTCTGCTCCGTTTGGTGACAGTCAGCAGGTTTTTCCTGCGTGTGGACGTGAACAGTCGTACCTGACAGCAGCAGGTAGCAAACAGAGATCATCTTTCCAGCTGGAACTCTTCACTGAGCTGAACTCATTCAAAATGTTCTGGAGTCAAAACAGGAAACAGTCCAAATGTGTGTCTTCACTCTGACTCTGGATCAGATCTCAGTGACAGACTGTGGACATTATGGAAGCCTAAATGTGACACCATCTTCCTCCTTCATCTGCAGATTAAAGCCAAACAAAGATTATCATTAAAAGTCTGCAGGT
Organism: Oreochromis niloticus; assembly: GCF_001858045.2. Taxonomy (NCBI): domain Eukaryota; kingdom Metazoa; phylum Chordata; class Actinopteri; order Cichliformes; family Cichlidae; genus Oreochromis; species Oreochromis niloticus. Next base: position 426,627 of record NW_020327428.1, on the reverse strand, counting down.
CTGAGAGAGACTCGATCGTTGGGTCATGTCAAACACAGTAAGAGGAGCTGAAGCACAGATGTGAAGAGCAGATGTTCATCAGATTATGACCTCACTCTGTTTTGTCTTCGTATACATTCAGTCTGTGTTTATGATGCAGATTTTCTGCTTTTATAATAACACATTTATATTCTCTATCATCACAGACTGACCCGGTGTGGACTCTCAGAGTCTCACTGTGAAGTTGTGGCCTCAGCTCTGAAGTCCAACCCCTCCCATCTGACAGAGCTGGACATGAGTCAGAACAACCTGCAGGTCCTCTGAACATCCAGCAGAGGATCGAGGGGGCTGGGCTGTAGGCTGAGTAACTAGCTGGGCAGCTGGCTGAGCCACGGCTAAAGGCTGGGCAGCTGTAGAATATATTGTAGAATCTTACAGGAAAGAGGCAAAATTGTATTCCATTATTATTAGCTGCTTTGGTGAAAAACAGAGAGTAAAGCTAGCTCCCGGCTACGAGCCCGACACGGAACCCAAAGTATTACCCAGAGGTCTCCTTACCACGGTTCGGAGCCGCGGACCTGGCCGAGGTAACGAGAGTGCAAACATGTTGAGGGATTAGCCGTGTTAGTTCAGTGAGAGATTTATTTGGAAAGAAAACAGTTTTTAACTTGCAGTCGAAAGCTAATGTGTACGCTTATGCCTGCATTTTTATTTTGTTAAATACAAACAAAATTATAGCAAAAGTTCTGCCACGTGTCTGGCCAGAAAGAGCTGCTTATTTGGTAGTTCAATGAACAAAACTGCAAATGTTCTTGTTTGCAGTTTTGTCTTGTTGCACAATATTTTTAATTAAATAAAACAAACAAAAAAATACATTTTAGGAAATATTAGTGGGGGTTTTCGTGTTTTAGTGGGGGTTTTCGTGTTTGTACTACTTGGACACTAAAGTAGTCTCACCCTCTCTCCTAGTATGTAGGCTCAGCAAGAGCAATCACACAAAATGACAAAGGTCACAAGAAGATGCCAAGAAAAAAAAAACATAGCAACACGCACAATGCATACAATTCCTTGTTTATCTTCTAAAAATGTTTGGGAACTGTAATAAAAAGAACCATGTGTCTTCTGCAGACATTACCAATAAGTTTGATGTGTCACATGGCCCTCTTCCTATTGGAAAAACAAAAGTTGTATCCAAGATGGCCGACTTCTAAATGGCCACCATGGTCACCACCCATCTCGAGGAGTTTGCCCCCTCACATATACTAATGTGCCACAAACAGGACTTTAATATCACCAACCATTCCCATGTTGTTATGGTGTATCCATATAAATGGCCCACCCTGTAGATCAAGAGTATACAACCCCCACAGTGATACCATATCAATATCGAGTCAGTCTGATTTTGCCTTTCAAATTAATAGCACTTTCAAATTGACCACATTTTAATTTACTCTTGGAACGATTTTGAAATGCTCTAAAAAGAAAAATTTATGGTTCCACAGGGTAATTCCACTTTAGATCAACAGTATACAACCACACAGTGATACCATATCAATATCAAGTCAGGCTGATTTTGCTTTCCAAAATAAAAGCCGTTTCAAATTGTCCATATCTGACTTACTCTTGGAACTATTTAGATCAACAGTATACAACCCCTAAGTGATACTATATCAATATCAAGTCGGTCTGATTCTGCCTTCCACAATGACTTACTCATTTAACAATTTCAGAATGCTCTTAAATTGAAATTTGATGTTTCCACAGGATGTTAGATCAATAGTATCTAATAGTATCCAACCCCACAGTGATACCATATCAATTTCAAGGCATTCTGATTTTGTCTTTGTCAAAGTAACAAAATTATCCTGAGCAGCATGTACTGAAGGTTAGAGTCGTGACTCCAGGGTCTAGTTTGAGTTTCCCCAAAACCATTTCCTGTTGGTCTATATCCCCACTTCTTCCTCCCTTCCCGCCTTCTCTGTCCTATACAATGAAGACAAAAGGCCTCAAGTTGTGAAAACTCTTCCCCTTCATCATCTTCCAAATCACCTCTCTCATCTAAAATCACCAGTATTCTCTGAGTAGAGAATCTTTTCACAATCTTGAATGATAAGGATCCAAGTGGGTAAAGTTTATGTATTTGCTGTGTTCCCCCCAATTTGTAGCTGGGACAGAGTGTAAAAAACTTTCAAAATTTCATCCAGTTTAGAAGAAAAACATTGAGTGAAGTGTTTGTTTCATCATCCTTCACAACTCATCCACCAGGTGTCACAAACTGCAGCAGAACAGTACAAAGCATGTCATACTGGATGGCTGCAACAACCAGAGTTTTACCTACCTACCTAGTCATCTTCTGTAATCTTTTCAGATTCAGAACACTGTATTTATTTTCAAGGGGCAATTAGGATACTGACCTTGCCAACCGTACATACAATACACATGCATCACATTGGGGAGACAGGTCAGGCTAGGTAGCTGGCCAGTCAGCCACTAGAGCAGCGACCCGGAACCGGACAGTGGAAAATGCACAACATCTGGAAAGATGAGGAGAAAAATTAACTCCCCCCAGACTGAGCTCCACCAGGGAGATGAGTTTAAGAACAGAAAAAAATGACCTTAGTGCAGAGCACATGAAAACTCTTAATACGCCATAGTAACACATGACAAGCAACAGGGAGCCGGTGTAGGCAGCGCATCCGGGCCTGCAGCATTTGCGCTGGTCCCCTCGACCCACCGTCTGCACCGGGAGGGGATAAGCATGCTTAGGATGGGAAGGAACAGTCTAAACACCGTCTGTTATCAGGGTGAGATTTGTTATGTTCAGCTCGAGCCTTGAGACCACAACTGGCGCCGGTATGTTAGCCGCATGAAATGATGGTGGTTTTCTTTGGTGCCAACAACTGCATGTCAGTTTCACAGCTGATCTAACAGTCCGTCACTCGTCTGTCAATCTCCCGTTGGAGAGCCACGAGCTTCTCCGAGAGGTTATCAGTTTTGCGCTCAAAGAGCATAAGTCTTCTTCAAGATCTTATCCGTGCTGCATTCAATGAGCCCATTTTGAGAAGTCACAGTCACAGCGAGCAGCCTTGTGGGGTTTTCAACAGCTGATTCCGCTTTCTTTAATCTTCAGTAAGCCACGGCCAAGCCAGCTCAGATCAGCAAGAACCCTTTGCTGCTGTGAATGTCCGTGCTGCTATATTTCAGTATTACCTTATTTTCACGACCATAAGACGCACCGTACTAAAAGGTGCAGTCTCAGTTATGTGTGCGATTACTGTATTTAACACACACATAAGGCGCACCTGATTATAGGGCGCATACAAGTATGCGTATTTAAAAATAAAGCGGGAGCAAAACTGAGTTTGGTACTCACATTTTTATTACCGGTAATAGTCATCAATCAAACCCATCGAAGTCCTCATCCCCTGTGTCTGAATTGAACAGCTGCACTAAATTGCCATCAAACATTCCAGGTTCACTTTCTTCACTGTCAGAGTCACTTTCCGTGCCGTGCGGCTCCTCGGAAATGATGCCGGCTTTTGCGAAAGCTCGAACAACAGTGCCAGCAGACATGTTAGGCGGCAGTTTTTGTCCATTAGCATGGCAGCCAAGCACAACAGTAAAAGAAGACTTTTCGTGACCCGTTGTGCGTATCGCTACCGTGCTGGTCCCCTTCTTCTCCACAGTGTGACTCACCGGGATGTCGAAAGTTAGCGGCACCTCGTCCATGTTTGTGATGTGGCTGGGCTGGATGTTTTTGTCGCCGATGTGTTTGCTGCAGTAGGAGCGGAAGATGGACAGCTTTTCCTTATAATCCGCTGGAAGTTGCTGGTCCGGATGGAAAAATGGCACCGTTTCATGAAACGAAAGCACCAAGACGGACCTCCTTGGAAATGTTCAATTTTCATTTCTTCTGCTAGTGAAACTGCTTTTAGCCGAATGGTGACCGTCAAAACGCTTCTCCCACTCGTTCTTTGCTCCATGATCCGCGGCTTGAGTCTTTCCTCCAACTCGGGCCACCTCACCTTATGTCCGCGGAAACTCATCTGCGTTTTCTTGACCTGCCTGAGCTTGTTTTCTAGCTTCCTCCACTTGCGAACCATCGATTTGTTAATCTTAAATTCTCTCGCGGCTGCTTGATTTCCATGTTCCTCCGTGTAGCTGATGGCCTTCAGTTTAAACTGTGCTTCGTAAGCGCGCCTGTTTGTTTGCCATTTTCAGGGCTGTTCTGCATAACGTGCGATTGTTCATACCGGTACAGTCAACGCCCACACTTCACCCTTTAGCGTTCTCATGGTGTTCTCTATTACATCCTCCTTACAACACATAGGGCGCACTGCAGTATAGGGCGCGCCGTACTTTTTGAAGAAAATCTAAGACTGTTAAGTGCGCCTTATGGTCGTGAAAATACGGTAGGCTCTAAATGTACAGATGGATCTGAGAAGATTTCCAATCATGTTTCTACTAGATGTACAGTTTGTTTTCATGTCTTCTGACTCAGAAGGTGGAGCAGGTGGAGCTTACAAGGAGTAAGTGTTGATATAGAAGAAGAGTTGTGTTTTAATGAAGCTATTTAGTTAACCAATAATTGAATTGCATGCTGGTATTAAAAAATGTTTCATTTGAGTGATTTAATTAATTTGTTTGTTTTTTTTCTTCCAGACTGAGTGGCTGTAACCTCTCAGAGAAAAGCTGTGATGCTCTGTCCTCAGTTCTCAACTCCCAGTCCTCTAGTCTGAAAGAGCTGGACCTGAGTAACAATGACCTACGGGATTCAGGAGTGAAGCTTCTGTCTGCTGCACTGCAGAGTCCACATTGTACACTGGAAACTCTCAGGTCAGGATCCAAACATCCCCACTGCTGATCATTAAATGATATTATTGTATAAACAACCAAGCTTTATAGAATTGGCAGGTGAACTTTTCTTTATCTTTGGCTGGCTTAGGAGATTCTTAATTATTGTCTGAAGATTTTTTACAGTCACATATTTTGTTTTAATGGTAAAACATAATTATTGTTCAGTTCAATGAGCAGGTAGCTGTGAGATTCATAATAATGAGGTATATTTGTATTAAAGATGACTAAACTTGAACAGTAGCTGTGTTAGTTACTCTGTTTACTCATGTGTGCTGATGTTGTGAGTCATTTAAAGCTGAAGTAAACTTGTAATGAGTTTAATAGTGTTTCTGAAGTAAGAGTACTTGGAGATAGGGCTGCACGATTAATCGTTAGAAAATTGCGATCTCGATTCATTCTTATGTGTGATCTCATTTCCAAATGACAACGATTTAGAATAAAAATAAATAAATTAAAAAAAAAGACGACGACGATTGTACCGCATTTTGATCCGGGACATAATCTGCATGAAAACAAGCGCTCACTCTTCCTGCTCAACAAATGACAAGGGCGGAGCCTTATACTACGTGATACAGAAGCTGTGCTGATGCTCAAATTGGCAGGAAAAAACAACGGAGAACACGTCAGGGATGACGAGAAAGTGACAGGAGAAAATCTGTCCCGGTCAACCACCCAAACATCAATAACGGGAACCTTATACAGCGCTTCCCTATCCGGTTGTTCAGTCTGACGTCACTGGCCGTGTCTGGGCCTAAACTCCGCTGTAGGTCCATATATCAAACGATCACTGTGGCATTACTGAGAGTTTAAAACTGTCTAAAGTCTTTCATCTTTAATAAAATGACAGTGTTCTGCTCTACCAGGTGTAACAATTGATTTTAACATCCAGGCATCTATGAAAATGGAATTTATGACATTTAACAGAGTTAGAAGTTAGCAGGAAGTTAGCTCGCTAGCTTCCATCTAAATACAATATAGTCCTGGCTGCGGGGTTTTGGAAACAAATTCAAATGTACAGCTCTGCTATCACTTCCAACATAAATGAAGACAGAAACTAAACAGCAGTGACGTTTGTAGGGTTACTGAAGTTTGGCTAGCTGGTATATAATGATGTGCTACGTGACCGCTAGCGACACAGCTATGTTAGCATAATATAAACAAGCTAACTTTTTTTCCACTCGATAAAAGTTAACGTGAGTGTTCTCGGTGGTCAGGAACAAATGTAATCGCATGGCAGGATGCTGTAAACGGACCAAACTTCAGCCAGGAGAACAACTGAGATAATCCATCCACAATACGAGGTTAGTCATTAATATACTGCTGCATGGGCTGTGCTGTAGTTACATCGTAAGGTTTTAAAAACTGAGCTTAAATAAATGATTAGCAGTAATAAAAGCCGAGGGAGGTCATCAGTGATCACTGACTGTTTTAGGAGCTTTTTGAGATTAAATAGAAGAAAATACAAAACATTAAACATGTTAACAACACAAAAGCCATATTAAACGCAGACTACTTTAGGCCCGGAAGTAGGATTCGTCACGTCATCACTGAACAACCGGATACACGTCGAACTCCCGCAGGCACAAAGAAATTACGGAGGCTATTACTTACCACCTGACCAAAGATATATCAACACTGTGCAAAAAGAGGGATTTAGGAAAATGATCAACACCCTAGACAAACACTACACAGTGCCGTCCCGCAACTATTTTTCTATTGTTGCACTACCTGCTCTATACACGCAGTGTCGAGCAACGGTGGAGACGGAATTTCAAGCAGTACAACATTTTGCGGCAACCACAAAATGTGAGGCATTTATTGTTTTTATGTTTATTTATTGTTTTTATGTTCAGTCTCAACTGTTACGAAGTTGATGTGCAGTTAATAAGTGCAATAAATATTTATATTGGAAAAGAAAATCGTGAGAGAATCGTGATCTCAATTCTAAGCAAAAAAATCGTGATTCTCATTTTATGCAAAATCGTGCAGCCCTACTTGGAGATATTATGTTTTTAGTAAAGTACAGGAGCAGGAGGCTGTGTGTAGCATAGAGGAACTCAGACCTCAGCTTTGTCTGCTGGTTTCTGTTGCTGATGTTGCAGTGTCCCCTCATTGTTCCTTCAACAGTCTCCTCACTGTTTCGTCACTAATACTGATACAGAAAACATATTCTTAGTATCATTAGATGCTGAAAGGTGTCATTCTACTAAGTGCAGAGACTGGTATTAATTTAAATAACTAACATTTTGTGATGTCTGAACTTTTTTTCCATGGCAAGTCACTAAATTAGAAATCCCCGGCCCCGCCCACAGTACTGCAGTACTGTTTGAATTCAGCTACATTGGTCGGTGCTACAACAGCTCCAGCTATTTGAATGATCTCTACTGAAGTCTAACACTGAAATAAAATGATATCATTGGCTTGTTGTGGCTGTGATAGCTGCTACCAGGAGAGTTTATTTTCAGGATGTTATCAGAACAAGTGTAACTGGAACATCAAAGTTGTTATCGCAGTGCCAAAACTTTGTCTCTATCCTAAAACTCTTAGTCCTCAGAATAAGTGTTCAGAGGTGAGCCCTCCTACTGGTCCTCAATAACAGGATTTTCATGAAACACTGGACTTAACCAACGGGGGAAACGTGTCATGGTCCTGAGTCTGAGGACTCAGTGTTTTGTGTTTCATTATATTATTCTTTGTTCTCGTTTATTCTGTTTTACCTTTTGTTTAGGTTTGCTATGTGTTAGTGTTTTTGTTTCATGCCTGCCTGTGTTCCCTCTGTCTGTCCTTGGTGTCACTGTTTCTGCTCATGAGTCTGCCTGTCAAGTTCAGTGTCCTGTCGGGTTCTCTGTGTCTGTTTCCTGTTTTATTCTGAAAGTTCATGTCTCATGTCAGTGTGTTCAGTTTTACCTCTCCCCTGTCTCATTAGCCTAATTTCTCCCAGCTGTGTCTCCCTCCTGTTGCCCATTCCCTGATTACTCCCCTGTGTATTTAAGCCCTGTGTTTTCCTGTGCTCTCTGTCGTGTTGTCTGTGTTACTCCGTGTCAGTCTTCACGACTCTGTCTAACCCGGTGTTCATTCTGCGTCTCTCTGCCATCCTTCTCTGTGCATTTTGCTCCTCCTCCTGTGAGTGTTTGGTTTCTGGTTAGTTCTTTAGTTTTCCCCAGTTTAGGTTTGTTAACTCCCCGCTCTGCTCTTCCTATTTTTGTCACTTTGTCACTTCTGTAAATAAACACTCACTCACACCCCAGCCAGTGCCTGCATTTTGGATCCTTTTTTCAATACTCCACACGACTGCTCCTCAGCCGTGACAAAACGGCTCTGGGTCAAAACATGAAAACAAATCTGAAGTAAAGTTTTATTGAAGTGAACTGTGGTGGTGCCTGGCAGGGAAAAGAGGAATGTTAAGACTTATTGTAAATATAATTATAAGTATAAAAAGGAACAACTAAAATGATCCAGCTAAAAAAATAAATCAGTTCTGTTTCAGTTCATGAGCTGTTTTTTTTGTTTTCTTTACAGTTCTAACCTTTTATATTGAAATGAGCTGCTCATTCCTGCTCACATGACCTGCATAAAACAGTAGAGAGCACATCAGGCTGAAAGGAAGCATCACAGTACAGCTTCACTGAAGCCTTAAAGTCTCTGATATGAGATGAGAAATGAAGCAGCCAGAGCTTTTTCATGAGTGGAAATCCACTGTGACTGTGAGCTGCTGCTACAGCCTCCAGATTAGCCTGCAGCTCATCCTGCTCAACATTTTCTCACCAACTTTAATGGAAGTGTGATGTTTTCAGCTGCAGTGATGGTCAGGGTGGCCTCCCTCTCCTCTTCTTCTCCTCTTCCTCTTTCATTTGTAAAGCCATTTCTGCTGCTTTCATTCATGTGGAAGTCCTGTAGCTAAGTTTGGGAGAGACTAACAGCCTCGGCAGCAGAGGGGAGAAAGGCTGTAACACCACCACTTTACTCTGTTCTACCTGTCACATCATTTTATCAGGAAACAGATATCTGCTTGTTTTACTATGTTTGGCTTGAAGAGCTAAAATGTAAGAAAGGGTGTGTTGGATAATCCGGCCAGGATGAGGCCAAACTGAAATGGGATTAAATGTCTGTCACATATTTGAGCCTAATTTAAAAACATCCTCCATAAATATGGAGTAATAACTCGACTCTCATACAGCGAGACAAAGGCTACGTTCACACTGCAGGTATTAATGCGCAATTCAGATTTTTTCATCAAATCCATTTTTTTTTGTCTGGTTGTTCACACTACAAATAAAATGTGACAGCAAACACGCTCTAGTGTGAATGGTTCGCAGCCCGCATGCGCAAAAGAAGACGTCACACACAACGCACTTTGTTTACGGAAGTAAAAATGGGGCTACAGAGCTGGTAGGTTTGTAGCTTAACCCATTCGCTGGAACGTTGAAGGCAATGTAATTACACAGCAAGCAAGACACGAGTAGGCAACATTCTTTATGTTTCTCGTGCACGGGAGAGAACTGGACAGGCGCCGTTCCTTCGCTTGACCCCAGTTGCTCTCGTCCGCTCTCCCGTAACACTGCTCGCTTCGAGGCTGCAGCTAAGGACTCCAACGATTCTAGCGCTAGCGGCGCTAACGGCTGCAGACAGGAAGACACTGCCAACACCGGGAGCGTGCTCGTCATCTCTGAGCATGACGTGAGGAGAGCCTTCAAGAGAGTGAACACCAGGAAAGCAGCAGGACCAGACGGCATCCCAGGTCATATCCTCAGAGACTGCACATACCAGCTAGCACCTGTGTTCACTGAGATATTCAACATCTCTTTATCTCAGTCGGTGATCCCCACATGCTTCAAGGAGTCCATCATTGTTCCTGTCCCGAAGAAACCCCACCCTGCTTCTCTCAAAGACTATCGCCCTGTAGCCCTCACCTCAGTAGTGATGAAGTGCTTTGAACGCCTGGTCAGAGACTTCATCATTTCTTCACTACCAGACACACTGGACCCACTACAGTTCGCTTACCATCCAAATCGTTCCACAGACGATGCCATCTCTCATCTCCTCCACACATCACTCACTCACCTGGACACTAGAAGGGGGAATTATGTTAAAATGCTCTTCATCGACTACAGCTCTGCATTTTAATGGTAAATGGCCTGCATTTGTATAGCGCTTTACTCAGTCCCTAAGGACCCCAAAGCGCTTCACACTACATTCAGTCATTCACCCATTCACACACACATTCACACACTGGTGATGGCAAGCTACATTGTAGCCACAGCTGCCCTGGGGCGCACTGACAGAGGCGAGGCTGCCGGACACTGGCGCCACCGGGCCCTCTGACCACCACCAGTAGGCAAACATGGGGTTAGTATCTTGCCCAAGGATATTTGGCATGCAGCCTGGAGCAGCCTGGGATCGAACCACCGACCTTCTGGTTAGTGGCTGACCTGCTCTGCCACCTGAGCTACAGCCACCCCATTTAATTTATTTAATACCATAATTCCCTCCACACTCACCACCAAACTGGAGCACCTGGGACTCAGCTCATCTATGTGTCAGTGGATCTCCAACTTCCTAACTGGCAGACCACAGGCAGTAAGGATGGGCGGACATGTCTCAGCCTCCACCACTCTCAGCACTGGAGCCCCCCAGGGGTGTGTTCGGAGCCCCCTGCTGTACTCTTTGTACACATATGACTGTGTGGCCACTACCAGCTCCACCACCATCATCAAGTTTGCTGACGACACCGTCGTGGTGGGCCTGATCTCTGACTACAACGAGGCGGCCTACTTGAAGGAGGTTAGGAATCTGGAGAACTGGTGCCAGAGGAACAACCTCCTTCTAAACGTCAGTAAGACAAAGGAGTTGATAGTGGACTTCAGTACTAAGTAGGAGAGGAACTACCAGACCCCCGTCATCAACGAGTGCCCAGTGGAGAGAGTGGACAGCTTCAAATACCTCGGAGTTCACATCACGCAGGACCTGTCATGGTCCTGTCACATCAACACCATAGTGAAAAAGGCCCGACAGCGTCTCTACCACCTCAGACGCTTGAGAGACTTCCGACTGCCCTCCAAGGTGCTCAGGAACTTTTATTCATGCACCATAGAGAGCATCCTGACGGGAAACATCTTAACCTGGTTCGGGAACAGCACCATGCAGGACAGACGAGCTCTACAGAGGGTTGTGCGATCAGCTGAGCGCACCATCCGCTCCGAGCTCCCTGACCTGCACTCAATCTACAGCAGGCGGTGCTGGACCAAGGCCAGGAAGATCATGAAGGACCTCAGCCATCCCAACAACGGACTGTTCTCTCTGTTGAGGTCAGGAAAGTGATTCCGCTCCCTGAAGACCAACACAGAGAGACTGAGGAGGAGCTTCTTCCCGCAGGCGATACGGTCTCTCAACCACTACACCACACAGTACTGGCCCACACATATGGTTCTTACACACACACACTGGACAGTCTGGACTTTGTTTACACTCAATCACTTTAAGCATGTTTGCACTGCACAAGACACTCACAATGTGGTTTGCACAACACTGGACATTATATTTCTTCATTTCCATTTAATACTTGTAAAATGCTGCTGTTATTGTATATATATTTATATTTCTTCATACATTCTTATTATTTCCATACTGTTCATTTTGTTGTACAGTCACTTTATTTTCAACTTAAATTCAGATATATGTTATCTTACTCTTTCCCAGTTAATTTTACCCTTCATTCTAATTTTTGGTGTACAGTTATTTTATTTTCAACTCTAATTCATATATATTCTATTTTATTCCTTCCTAGTTAATAAATTCACCCCTTTTAATTTTCATATTTATTTCCTATCTTATTCATAGCCTTTTCTTTTTTTTCTTTAGGTCACGAGCAGTTGTATAAGGCATTTCACTGCATATTGTACTGTGTATGACTGTGTATGTGACAAATAAAATTTGAATTTGCTCTTTTATTGTGGTTACATGAATATGCATAGGTTCATTAACATATGACATCTTACATAGGTATGCATGTGAACAAAGAATACCTTGTGTGTGTGTGTGTGTGTGTGTGTGTGGGGGGGGGTGTCAAAGCATGACCCCATATATGACTTCCCTAAACCTGCTGGCCTGGAAGTCCAGCAGTTCATCTAAACAAAAGGCTCTTATGCTTAACCAGATACAGAGTAGGTGTCCTCCTATACCATAAAACAATAAGACATGCTCCCAAGATGTGGGTGTGAAAACCAGAACACTCTGGAATGCACACCAAGTTTGCAGACTATTAAGGATCAAACCTCTACCAATCTACAACTAATTATAAAACTCTAAGTATATATGAGTAGATATCTGTAAACATAAATGACAATCAACAATACAAATCTAACAGAGCTGGTAGATGTTGTTGCAGCAGTCTATCAATTTCTTCAGAATTGTCTCCCCATATGCTAATCAAGTCCAAAACCTCAGTTTCTGTCCATTAACTCACTCCGTCTCTGGTTTCCCCCGCCATGCTTTCTAGTTTGTCTTTTTCAGCATCTGTCTTGTGTCAGTGACATAAATGGTAAATGGCTTGTACTTGTGTAGCACTTAGTCCCTAAGGACCCCAAAGCGCTTCACACTACACTCAGTCATCCACCCATTCACACACACATTCACACACTGGTGATGGCAGCTACATTGTAACCACAGCCACCCTGGGGCGCACTGACAGAGGCGAGGCTGCCGGACACTGGCAACCTTCAGATTACAAGACGAACCGCCAACTCTTGAGCCACGATCACCCCCTAAAAGACGAATTTAATGCAACATGACCATTCACACAGCAGTCGCTGTCTAAAACATCAGATATGTATCGGTACCACAAACATCAGCTTATCCTGCTGATCAAAGTCCAACACTGAGTTTGTAAAAACATGTTTGTCAATCATTTTGTGTGGTTTCTGAGGAAAATGATTCAATAACTTGCTGCTAATACACAACATTTCATCATATTTCCTCATAACCCTCTTTTGTCTGACCATTTGATCCCATTTGAATTTGCAATAAAGGATCCACAGAGTTTGGTGACAATAATGACAGTAGATGTTTGTATGCTGGAAGCAAATGAGTGTGTGATGTTCTTTCAGTGTTGCACTTTGTAGACGCTCCCTGAGCACTGGTCTCACAGCCAGCTGCACATAGAGACCAGTGTTGTTAGTCCAGGTCAGAAGATGACTTGTTGCAATGAAAATGAGCTTGTAGCTTGTCTGCTTTAATAATGTGACTGGAAAAAGGTGTTGGATTTCAGATATGTCCATTTCTTTCACACTTCACCTTTAAAAGTGAAGCCATGTGGTTCCTGGAAGGAAAAACACGACTTTAAGTCTTTGTCATGTTTTTATGATAAATGTACGACTTTAATGTGAAGCATTCAGAGGTTTTTCTCTTGTTGTGTTTGTTTGAAGCTGCTTCCTGTTGGCTTCAGCTGTTTGGAGTTTCCATTTTCTAAACTTCTACATTCTGAACCTTCTTCAGCTCTGAACAGATGATGAAACACTGAATGATTTCAAGCTCACACTTTGTCTAATAAACTTACATCTTTCATTCTTTATACAGATTGGAGTGCTGTGGTTTGTCAGAGATCAGCTGTGATTATCTGGCAGCAGCACTGAAGTCCAACCCCTCCCATCTGAGACTGCTGGACCTGAGTAACAACAACACCCTGCAGGATTCAGGAGTGAAGCATCTGTGTGGTTTTCTGGAGAGTCCAGGATGTGGACTTGAAACTCTGAGGTCAGTCACCATGTTTTAGTTGTGCTGAGATGGATATGATGTGGGTCAGTGGGCCCACAGACACCTCTACAGGGAGTGCAGAATTATTAGGCAAGTTGTATTTTTGAGGAATAATTTTATTATTGAACAACAACCATGTTCTCAATGAACCCAAAAAACTCATTAATATCAAAGCTGAATGTTTTTGGAAGTAGTTTTTAGTTTGTTTTTAGTTTTAGCTATTTTAGGGGGATATCTGTGTGTGCAGGTGACTATTACTGTGCATAATTATTAGGCAACTTAACAAAAAACAAATATATACCCATTTCAATTATTTTTACCAGTGAAACCAATATAACATCTCCACATTCACAAATATACATTTCTGACATTCAAAAACAAAAACAAATCAGCGACCAATATAGCCACCTTTCTTTGCAAGGACACTCAAAAGCCTGCCATCCATGGATTCTGTCAGTGTTTTGATCTGTTCACCGTAGGGCTGCCACGATTAGTCGACTAGTCACGATTACGTCGACTATCAAAATCGTCGACGACTAATTTAATAGTCGACGCGTCGTTTGAAGCTTTGTAAGATCACAAAAGACGCAGGAATAAGTAGCAGGATTTAAGAGTGTAATAACGGACTGAAACAGAAGATGGCAGCACTAAATGTACAAGGATGCCAGCTGCTGTTAAACCCCGAAGAAGAAGAAGTAGGTCTGTCCCAGAATTCATAGCAGCCCTGCTCAGTTTCCAACAATGGCGGCAGCTACTTAGTTTTAATATTACTCTTATTATTCTTTCTGGGTCACAAAATAAACGTTTAACATATTTTCAGGCGAGAATGTAACTGTGTAAACCTCAAATATCTGCTCAGTTCATCAAGACACCACATATTTTCAAAAGCGCTCCGACGTTTTCGGAGACGTCTGTGACCCTCCAATTCGATAGCGAGCCGGGGGCAAGGCTCACTAGAGCCCGTGAGAACACCAGACTCCCGGCAAATCGTTTTCAGACCCACCGCCGTCTTTCGCTACTCAGGTTAAACATACATAAGTCACTTAGATAACTTAAAAATGTTATTGTTTGGCTTTTTTTAGTATTTTATTTGTTCCTAAGTAAATCGGTTTGGCTGAGATTAAAGTTATAGTTTTTACACAGCTGAATAAACCTCAAGCAGACAGCTGATTATCAGAAGTGTGAGATGCTCCAGAATATACTCCGGTGTCCCGTTATATTTTAGATAGCAAGGAGTTTATTAAACTTCACCGAAACAATCTGCAAGTTTCATTAAAATTTAATAAACTGTCATCTTGTCCTTAAACACTTAAAGCTGTAAGCTAATGATAGTTATATAAGAGCAGATGCGTGCTGGTGCAATAAACTGTACGTTTTACTTCCAGTGGATGCATGATCTAATTAGTCGACTCATGGCAAAAATAATTGGTGACTAGTCGACTATCAAAATAATCGTTTGTGGCAGCCCTAGTTCACCATCAACATTGCGTGCAGCAGCAACCACAGCCTCCCAGACACTGTTCAGAGAGGTGTACTGTTTTCCCTCCTTGTAAATCTCACATTTGATGATGGACCACAGGTTCTCAATGGGGTTCAGATCAGGTGAACAAGGAGGCCATGTCATTAGTTTTTCTTCTTTTATACCCTTTCTTGCCAGCCACGCTGTGGAGTACTTGGACGCGTGTGATGGAGCATTGTCCTGCATGAAAATCATGTTTTTCTTGAAGGATGCAGACTTCTTCCTGTACCACTGCTTGAAGAAGGTGTCTTCCAGAAACTGGCAGTAGGAGTGGGAGTTGAGCTTGACTCCATCCTCAACCCGAAAAGGCCCCACAAGCTCATCTTTGATGATACCAGCACAAACCAGTACTCCACCTCCACCTTGCTGGCGTCTGAGTGGGACTGGAGCTCTCTGCCCTTTACCAATCCAGCCACGGGCCCATCCATCTGGCCCATCAAGACTCACTCTCATTTCATCAGTCCATAAAACCTTAGAAAAATCAGTCTTGAGATATTTCTTGGCCCAGTCTTGACGTTTCAGCTTGTGTGTCTTGTTCAGTGGTGGTCGTCTTTCAGCCTTTCTTACCTTGGCCATGTCTCTGAGTATTGCACACCTTGTGCTTTTGGGCACTCCAGTGATGTTGCAGCTCTGAAATATGGCCAAACTGGTGGCAAGTGGCATCTTGGCAGCTGCACGCTTGACTTTTCTCAGTTCATGGGCAGTTATTTTGCGCCTTGGTTTTTCCACACGCTTCTTGCGACCCTGTTGACTATTTTGAATGAAACGCTTGATTGTTCGATGATCACGCTTCAGAAGCTTTGCAATTTTAAGGCTGCTGCATCCCTCTGCAAGATATCTCACTATTTTTGACTTTTCTGAGCCTGTCAAGTCCTTCTTTTGACCCATTTTGCCAAAGGAAAGGAAGTTGCCTAATAATTATGCACACCTGATATAGGGTGTTGATGTCATTAGACTACACCCCTTCTCATTACAGAGATGCACATCACCTAATATGCTTAATTGGTAGTAGGCTTTCGAGCCTATACAGCTTGGAGTAAGACAACATGTATGAAGAGGATGATGTGGACAAAATACTCATTTGCCTAATAATTCTGCACTCCCTGTATACAGGAAGTCTTGATCCTTGACCCTCTGAGTCTGACTCAGAGTTCTGAGCTAATGTGGGTGAGGGGACTCGGGCAGCCTGACAGACTTGATGTCCATGTCTTCCCTGCTTGTCCTGATACAAATAAACATGAGTAGCCTTTGCAGGTCAAATGTTATCAGTCACACCTGTTAGTGAAGCTCTCTTCTAGATTGTAGTGCTTGTTAAACTAGGATGGTTTTAGAAGTCTGGACCACAAACTCCAACGAAAGATATGACTTGGAAAGGCCAAAGTAACCTATTAGAGGTGTTTGCACTAACTTAGATTAATACTCACATTTAAATCTGTTTCACAAAGGGTTAAAAAGTGAATGTGCACACAGAAGTTGGTGGTGAGATCTGCACTTCCAGCACTGTAGATGTGTTCCAGCTCAGTGTTGATTGAAATAATCCGGAGAGCAGGATTCCTTGATGAATGTCACATCTTCTTGAAGTTATAATCCACCCTGGAACTGTCAGTCTGATATCTGGTCAACCAATCAGGTGTTTACCACTAGAAGTCCCAGGCTTTTCTAACCCTCTGTCAGCCAAGTGGAAGCTAACTTGGCTAGTCTGTTAGCATCAATTCATATGTAAATTGGGTCGTTACCTGAGAACTGTGGAGGGGAGTGGGGGTGTGTGAATGATTGCGGATTTCTAACTGCAAACTGCCTCTTTGTTTGTGTGTGGGGAGGGGGAACTGCTAAAAGCTGTGAACTTCATTTTGTGTTCGTCTTGATGCATTCTCAATCATCCAGGAAAATAAATCTCCAAAAGATTTATTGATAAAAACAGTACAAAAAAACCAAAAAATATTTCTACAAAAACAACCATTTGTACACATATTTACAGATAATAATAAAAAGTGAGTGAGTACATTTCAATCACTCACAATCCTGGCACTGCCATGGTATCTGTAATCTGCATTTACCACATGTGTATCTGTAGCAGTGAACACATCGCACAGTGGCATGATTGTTCTTGCATTTGTGTTTGACCTGACACGTGGCTCTTTTTGCAGGGCTAGGTGTGGAGGGTTGTGTCCGAAGCAACTGTTCTTTTCTTGCCGTCTTCCCAGCCATATGAGAGTTAGCCAACTCTCTTGCAAACTCCACCAGGAAGCCCACCCGTCTTTCCTGCGTCCCGGTGCATGCTTGATACAGCACATGTGCATTCAGTGCTGCCATGTCAATCATGTTATAGGACCGTGTACTCCCGCACCATCTGGTCCATCACATCCACGCCACACTTTGTGGTGTTGTAAAGGGCGACGGTGTTTGGCTTTCTTTTGGTGGTGTTATCAGTCTGAACCACGCTGTGCATGCTGCTAAGAATATAGACTGTCTTCTTCCGTTTGGCCGCATACGCCGTCAGCGTGGCAGCAGTTTCCATAGCACTTTTACACACAATGAAACACATAAACATAGAACCACAAAAGACCTGCAGCCTACCTGAGTGGTGAATTCATTGCGATCTGAGTATCTAGCGGATTGAGGAATTTCCCGGCGAATCTTGTTGACTGTGCCGAGGATGGTGGTTTTCCGTCTAAGAAGTTTTTGCGCAAGTGAAAGTGATGTGAAGAAATTGTCCGTGGTAACATTTCTGCCCTTGTCTAGGAATGGTTCCATCAGCCTCATCACTACATTTTCAGACAGTCTCTCCCCACTGGGACGATTGGGGTCCTTGCCAAGATATGTGAGGACATTGCAAATGTACTTGGATTTTAGGTCGCAGGCCACCCAAAACTTGATCCCAAACTTGTCAGGTTTACTTGCAATATACTGCAGGAAACAGCACCGAGTCTTTGATCTTGATCTTGATCAAAGATCTTGATCTTGCGGGGGGTACTAGGGTTCCATCACTACGTGACTGCTGGTCAGCAAACCTGGGAAACCCACAGATCATTGGAACTATGCCGCGTAACCGCTTCCAAGACATCATGCAACACCTACGCTTTGATGACAGGTCCACCCTCAGTGATCGAGCAAAGACTGATAAGTTCGCTGCAGTTTCCAGTGTGTGGGGATCATGTCACCAACTGCATCACGTGCTACAACCCTGGTCTACATATCACCGTTGATGAACAGCTCTTCCCATCAAAGACTCGGTGCTGTTTCCTGCAGTATATTGCAAGTAAACCTGACAAGTTTGGGATCAAGTTTTGGGTGGCCTGCGACCTAAAATCCAAGTACATTTGCAATGTCCTCACATATCTTGGCAAGGACCCCAATCGTCCCAGTGGGGAGAGACTGTCTGAAAATGTAGTGATGAGGCTGATGGAACCATTCCTAGACAAGGGCAGAAATGTTACCACGGACAATTTCTTCACATCGCTTTCACTTGCGCAAAAACTTCTTAGACGGAAAACCACCATCCTCGGCACAGTCAACAAGATTCGCCGGGAAATTCCTCAATCCGCTAGATACACAGATCGCAATGAATTCACCACTCAGGTAGGCTGCAGGTCTTTTGTGGTTCTATGTTTATGTGTTTCATTGTGTGTAAAAGTGCTATGGAAATAACAATTTATCTTATTTCTTAGGTATTTTCAACCACTGCTGCCACGCTGACGGCGTATGCGGCCAAACGGAAGAAGACAGTCTATATTCTTAGCAGCATGCACAGCGTGGTTCAGACTGATAACACCACCAAAAGGAAGCCAAGCACTGTCACCCTTTACAACACCACAAAGTGTGGCGTGGATGTGATGGACCAGATGGTGCGGGAGTACACGGTCCGCAGAGGAACACGGCGCTGGCCAGTTGTCGTGTTCTATAACATGATTGACATGGCAGCACTGAATGCACATGTGCTGTATCAAGCATGCACCGGGACGCAGGAAAGACAGGTGGACTTCCTGGTGGAGTTTGCAAGAGAGTTGGCTAACTCTCATATGGCTGGGAAGACGGCAAGAAAAGAACAGTTGCTTCGGACACAACCCTCCACACCTAGCCCTGCAAAAAGAGCCACGTGTCAGGTCAAACACAAATGCAAGAACAATCATGCCACTGTGCGATGTGTTCACTGCTACAGATACACATGTGGTAAATGCAGACTACAGATACCATAGCAGTGCCAGGATTGTGAGTGATTGCTGAAAATGTTGAAATGTACTCACTCACTTTTTATTGTTATTTGTAAATATGTGTACAAATGGTTGTTTTTTTTATTTTTGTTTTTTTGTACTGTTTTATCAATAAATCTCAGCAACAAAGGAAATACACCCATGTGTGCTGATTTCTCCCTAAGGCAAACTGAAACACAAGTTTCCTTGTGGCTCAGGAAACTAACCACTCCAAGTGGTTCAGCATGGCCCCACCTTATTTACATAACAAAAGCAGCTGTTCACAGGTGATTAAGGATATTAGCTAAAAGCCTACCAGCCATTTGGCTCGACGGTGGGTTTTATAGGTAGAAAAGCCAAATGGCTCTTCTCTGGGACTTCTAGTGTTACATCATATTCACTGACCTCCAGCCCCACTTTATTATCAGTCTCTCTCTCTCTCACATCTGAATAATCTTCACTTCACATTTCAGTCAGTTCAGATTTCATTATCACTTTAGCGTAATCCATTTTAATCCAATGGGTGTCCAAACTTTTTTCACTGAGGGCCACATACATAAAAATATAGGAGGGGCTGGGCCACTTACTAGATCCAGGTAAACACTTGACCTCCTTGAATCTGGCTCCAGTGCCGCATCAGTTTTCACATATATAGTTGTCCATTTCAGCTGTAGTTGCTATGGCAGCATAATCCATTTTAAACCAAACACCTTTCTCTTTAAACTCTGTCAGTCACAGTATATCCAGTACAATCCTCTTTTTAACTGAGTCACACACATTCAGAGATCAGAGTGTCCTGTGTGCTCTCATTCACTCACACTCCCTCTCATATGGCTGAAGTCTGTTTGTACAGAGTCTACATAATCACACCTTGGCTCGTGTGATTAGGTAGAGGATCAACAGGGGGTTCATGACCCCCTTGGCGGACTCTCCCACAGGGCTTAAATCTGGGACTCTCCACCATTTGACCCTAGAAATAAAGAAGCTTCTTGGATGAGAGGTGAAACGTCTTCAAGAAACTTAAAGAAGTCCAGATGCCTTTTTTCTAAGCTCTTTAGATGACTGCGAACCTTCACAGACACCTCATCAGTGTGACTCTCAGAGCTACCAGCCCTTTCCTAAAATCACAAAGCTCTTCATTGAAATCAATGATATCAAAGCTGGAATTAAATGAGTCCAAGTCTTCTGCTGATTCAGCATCACATTCATCTTTTGTCCTTGTTCTGCATCCCCACCATGGACTTCATTCCTTTCCAAGCCAGCCTTGAGTGTCCTTTATTCAACTTATGCTCTGCTTTACTTTTACACCTGATTTTAGCTGCTTTATCTCTCTTTCAACAAGTTTCTGTGCCTCAATCTTTTTCTTCTCTCCCTCATAACAAGACAGTTTCTTCTGACTGAGAACATGTTTGAGTGATTATCTAATCCACGGCTGTTTATTGGGGAAAATACTTCCTGTTTCCAAAGTAATCCCCATTTTTCCCAAAAAGAAATGTAAGTAGAAATAAATGATCTAAGTGAGAACATGAGCCTTTAAAAAGGGTCTTCTGAGGCTGCTGCCAGTGGTCAAAGCCTCCAACAAAGCTCTGTAAGTAAATATGTGATCATAGCTTTAGTTTTTAAATGTTTATTCTACTTAACACAGATCAGGTGGAACAACTAAAATAAAATATAAAAAAAAAAACTAAACCAAAGAAGTAGTGACTGCTGACGTCTGAAAAGTCTAAGTAATCATCAGTGTTGGGTCTAAACTCAGACCCAGGATTTCCAGGTATCCAGGATTTATTCCCGTGAAAGAAAAACAAGGCAACAGCGATTGATCATTTACTTGCAAGGAAGGCCTCATCGGTATCTCAGTTCATTACGAATGACCCCAACGATGGCCTCCTCTCGCTGGCTTTTATTGACAAACTTTAAACAATAGTTTACAAAACACCTCCCCTCGCAACCCCCTTTGGTTACAAAGACAAGGCACTGTGTGTGTGTGTGTGTCCTCCTGCTGATCAAAGGGTCATAAAACATAAACAGCAGTAGGAACATCCTTGGTCATAAAGAGGGTAGTCTCCCCCACACCCAATGTATGGTTTACCATAGATAACACAGTGAAACCATACAAAGGGCAGGAAGTTTTACCAACATCAAACGGACAAGGATGTTGCCTGTGATAAAACACTTAAACCTCTCACCCAGAACCTCGAGAATCTGGGGATGGGAGGAAGAAAGAATTCCTTTCACAGAGTTAAAACAATGGACAAATGGTAAACAAAAAAATAACAAATGTTTAACTATTCACTCTAACAAGCAGCACTCACTTTGTTCAATACTGAATACATTGGAGCACAAATTGTCCACATTTCTGGGTGTAACTGTTACCAAAGTGCCATGTAGATCTGGCCTGTGGTTGTTATCTAAGTGATAATCATCAATTCTACTAAAATGAATACAAAATAAAGAAATTTGACACATTTTGTTGATACCAAAAGCACACTGAACAATTCAGTGTTTTACTGCTGTTCTCTCTTCACTTCTCTGATTCTCTCCACATGTTGCTCTGCATCAGTGCTCAGTTTCCTGACAAAAACCAGATTAAATATTGCTAAATATAACAGTATCTCATTACACTTCAACATTTTATTTTTGTAATTGTTTATCTGTTATTTTTCAGACTGAGTCACTGTGAGCTGTCAGAGAGAAGCTGTGAAGCTCTATCCTCAGGTCTCAGCTCTCAGACCTCTAATCTGAGAGAGCTGGACCTGAGTAACATTAACCTGAAGGATTCAGGCGTGAAGCTTCTGTCTGAAGGACTGAAGAGTCCACACTGTACACTGGAAACTCTCAGGTGAGATCAAGCATTGTTTTTTTTTGTTGTTTTTTTTCTTCAACTGACAGAATTAGCAGATTAATAATCTAATAAGAGGAGAAGTGGAGGTCTTCTGAAGTGCAACATACTCTTATGTTAACAAGACAGGAAGTAGTTCCTGGGAACTGCTTCCTTTGTTATTGTCTAAGTAGAAACATGATGGTAAAACAGTGATGAGTTTGCAGAGGTGAATCCACAGCACACAACACAACAATGCTGCTGCGTGATGAAAGCAGACTTCTCACAGATTCTGAGACTGCAGGTTTCATCACTGTCCAACCAAAATTCACTTTTTATTCAATGTTTTCATAAAAGCCTTATTTTTATCCATTTTCTGCTATTAGGAAGAACACGTGAGGTTTAAGACCTGGACCAGTTTGAAACCTTTTGTCCTCCACAATGAAAATGGGTGGAAATAAAAATGGGTCTCACTTTAGCCAGCTCCTAATTTAATCAGTTCTACTCTCAGCGTCTCCTATATATCTGCTATATAAATTTTGCACTCAGCTTTGTGGTCTCCAGTATCACTGAAATGCAGCCAGATGCTGCTCGTTTTGCCTTTTCACTCTTTCCTGACACGCTTGCATTTCAGTACAGCTCCCATTTCTCTGTGTACCTGGTCTCTACCACTACCCTTACTGTCTGTTGGACATTTCCGTCTTCTTTCACTTAATGGTATGATCCCAGTCTGTCTCTTAAAGTGTTTGGCCACATGGTTTGCTCATCAGAATCAAATCTCAGCCATGCTCACATTGATTATGAGCAAGCCTGAAAATTCATCAATATTTGACCTATGAAATTATCTCAAGGGCTGCATGTGGCCCATGGGCCATATGTTTGACACCCCTGGTTTACACAGTTTGGTATTCATATTTGGTATGGGGTGATCGTGGCTTAAGAGTTGGGAGGTCGCCTTGTAATCGGAAGGTTGCCGGTTCGAGCCCCGGCTTGGACAGTCTCAATCGTTGTGTCCTTGGGCAAGACACTTCAACCGTTGCCTACTGGTGGTGGTCAGAGGGCCCGGTGGCGCCCGTTTCCGGCAGCCTCGCCTCTGTCAGTGTGCCCCAGGCTGTGGCTACAATGTAGCTGCCATCACCAGTGTGTGAATGTGTGTGTGAATGGGTGAATGACTGGATATGTAAAGCGCTTTGGGGTCCTTAGGGACTAGAAAAGCGCTATATAAATACGGGCCATTTACTATTTACCATATTCAATGTACGAGTTAGCTCTCATCTAAGTAGCAGACAAGCTAACTGCTGGGACAGCTGAAGTCAAACAGCAGTGAGAAATGAAAGACTGATTCATTTCTATTTAGTCTTGTGATGTGCAGCTTTGTTCAGAGCATTAAGGCCCAGCAAAGATTACTGAGGTCACAGAGTCACTGATGAAACCTGTGTGCTTATAGAAACTGAAACCAGATGAGACAGAATAGAAGGACATTAAAATGAAGCGTCAGCTGCACAAAGGCAAAGGTGTTCAGTTGTTGGTGTGAGTTATTTAAATGGAGTCAGACTTTAAGCTGCTGGACTCAGTCACTATATCCTGTTCTCCTCATAGGACCTGGATACACAGTCTCACCTGTGACACAGTGACACACAGTGTGGGCTACACACACATTAGAAAGTGGATCAGTCACACTTGTACAATCATTTGTAGTGCTGGGCGACCATGAACACTTTGAATCACCATTAATGGCTTTGTTACAGCAACATGCAATCATGAGTTCAAAAGTAGTGTATTGTGTACTTATTTTAATAGTACTGCAGTATGAGAAGTGCAACATTCAGTGTGCAGAAACAAATCTGGTTCTTTCTAACAGCAGTATTCCCTTTAACACAGCAGCAGTTCAAATATTTCTGTCAGTCTGAGCTGAAACATGAATCTAATCAAATATCAAATCAAAGTTCTTTGCCTCTGCCAGGACGTCAACATTTGATCGAGTTTTTTCCATACAAAGTTCCCCTCAGAGTCCAGAGCCACCATCATAACATTATAACAGGCACCTTTGACCAGCAGCAAATGAACATTTATAAATGTGTGTTTTCAGAACAGGAACCAGCAGAACTATTTTTCTGTTATCAGGTAGCAGCACAAACGCTCATCAGCTCATTTACTGTGCAGGACTTTGAGTGTGTGAAGTGTGTGTTTGTGCTGGATTTCCTTTGGAGAATCTCAGTCAGAAACAAGACAAAGAAAAACTCTTTCAGTCGTCCAGGTTGAGTTGACAACATGAACTGCATTTATCTTCCTCTGACTTGACATGTTCTTCCTCCTCTGCACCGAGCCAGCTGCTAAGACACAAGCTCACTGACATTTTCTGATGATAAAGAAACTCTCTTCTTCTGTACAATATGAGCAGCAGCAGAGAACAAGCTCTCACAGGTACAGATGTTGCAGCTGTGGCCAAGTACATGTGCTGCATGTTTGGAGCAGCACTCTAATGGACAGGCCTCTGTACTGATGGTGGGCTCTGTATCCACCACACTGTTCTTAGCTGAGTCTTCCTCCTGTTCACACTCTGATGAAGCACCAATAGGACCAACTTTCTCTCTGGTGGCTCGGATGTTGTTGCTTCCACAGGTTTCCCTCCAACAACCCTCTGTTCCTTCAGTAAGTTCAGTAAGATCTGGGTAAACACTTGAGCTCCTTGAATCTGGCTCCAGTGCAGCAGCAGTTTTCACAAATACAATGTTGGCATTTTGTTTGCATGTCTCCAGGTCTGTTCTGAATGTAGACTTGAATTTGACGACGTAGGCGGGGTCATCATCTGAGCTCTCCATCACCTGAGAGAGACGACAAATCACAGAATCACAGAGCATGAAACCAACTTTTCTCCTCTCAGAAGTTCAGTCACAGACCTGCAACAGAAACAAGAATCAAAGATTCAAATGACGCAGAGCATTCATGTACTTATATCCACAAACATGTCCTCTACATATTCATGCTGTATTTACACACACATACAGAGGCTGTTTGTCTCTCACACACAGACAGGACACTGAGAAATACATCATGTTAAATACAGTGGGGCAAAAAAGTATTTAGTCAGCCACCGATTGTGCAAGTGCCCCCACCTAAAATGATGACAGAGGCCAGTAATTTGCACCAGAGGTACACGTCAACTGTGAGAGACAGAATGTGAAAAAAAAATCCATGAATACACATGGTAGGATTTGTAAAGAATTTATTCGTAAATCAGGGTGGCAAATAGGTATTTGGTCAATAACAAAAATACAACTCAATACTTTGTAACATAACCTTTGTTGGCAATAACAGAGGTCAAACGTTTACTATAGGTCTTTACCAGGTTTGCACACACAGTAGCTGGTATTTTGGCCCATTCCTCCATGCAGATCTTCTCCAGAGCAGTGATGTTTTGGGGCTGTCGCCGAGCAACACGGACTTTCAACTCCCGCCACAGATTTTCTATGGGGTTGAGGTCTGGAGACTGGCTAGGCCACTCCAGGACTTTCAAATGCTTCTTACGGAGCCACTCCTTTGTTGCCCGGGCGGTGTGTTTTGGATCATTGTCATGTTGGAAGACCCAGCCGCGTTTCATCTTCAAAGTTCTAACTTATGGAAGGAGGTTTTGGCTCAAAATCTCACGATACATGGCCCCATTCATTCTGTCCTTAACACGGATCAGTCGTCCTGTCCCCTTGGCAGAAAAACAGCCCCATAGCATGATGTTTCTGTGTCATTCTCGACCTTAAAGGACATAATTAATAACCAGAGAAGCTCAAATTCTCTGCATGATATTATTCCTTCTCGTATCATTAAGGATGCATTGAATACAATCGGGTCCTGTATCTTATTTTTAATGAACTCATCACTGTTATCTGGCTGTGTTCCAACTGTCTTTAAACATGCAGTCGTGCAACCTGTTATCAAGAAAAGCAGCCTTGATCGTAACACTCTAGCAAATTACAGGCCGATTTCTAAACTCCCTTTCATGTCAAAAATTTTAGAGAAAATAGTGCTTCAGCAACTACAGACCCACTTAGAGATAAACGGTATAAGTGATAAATTCCAGTCTGGATTTAGACCGCGTCACAGCACCGAAACTGCCCTACTAAGAGTTTTTAATGACCTTCTTCTAATCGCTGACTCTGGGCGCTCTGCGGTCTTGGTTCTATTGGATTTGACTTCAGCCTTTGACACGGTTGACCATGATATCCTTTTGGCAAGGTTGGAACAAGTAGTAGGCCTTAAAGGAAATGTTCTATCATGGTTTAAATCATATTTCTCTGAGAGGTCGTTCTCTGTTATGATAGGAAAATATTCCTCTTCTTCTGCCCCTTTTTGCTGTGGTGTGCCCCAGGGCTCGGTATTGGGTCCTGTGTTGTTTTCTCTGTACATGCTGCCCTTGGGCTCCATCTTTGAAAAACATAATGTCTCTTTTCACTGCTATGCTGATGATATTCAAATCTACCTCCACCTGACTGGGGACGTTTCATCTTCACTACATCCTCTGTTTGATTGTCTGAGGGATGTTAAAGACTGGTTATCACGTAATTTTCTCACTTTAAACGAAAAGAAGACAGAAATTATCGTTTTTGATAGAAATATGCCTCTGGGACAACTGACTGGCACACTCGGGCCTGTTGCTAATCACCTTACTGAAGCTGCTAGGAATCTTGGAGTTTTCATGGATAGTTCCTTCAAACTAGATAAACAGGTTTCTTCTGTGGTAAAAAACAGCTTTCACCAACTACGCCTAATTTCTAAGGCTAAATCGTATATACCACGCAAAGATCTGGAGAAACTCATTCATGCTTTCATAACTTCTAGACTGGATTATTGTAATTCTCTTTACTTGGGCCTACAATCTTCTCTTCTTCAGCGATTGCAGCTGGTCCAAAATGCCGCAGCACGTCTCTTGACCGGCACTAAAAAGTATGATTCTATCACCCCTGTTCTGGCCAACCTACATTGGCTTCCTATTAAATATCGAATTGATTTTAAAATTTTATTGTTTACCTATAAAATCCTAAACAATATGGCACCTGACTACCTAGCTGATCTCCTCTGTCTGTACAGAGAAAGCACTGAGATCATCGGGCCAACTGCTCTTAGTGCAACCTAGGTCTCGGCTGAAGACCAGCCTTTGCTGTTGCCGCACCCAGGTTATGGAATACTCTTCCTCTTCATATTCGCGCATCAGATTCCATTCAGTCTTTTAAATCACGTCTAAAAACGTATTTGTTTAACCTGGCATTCAAGGCTAATTAGAGTAATTTACATCTGGCTTTGCATTTAGATTATGTAGTTATTTTATATTTTATTTATTTTATTTATATTTGTAATTTATATTTTATATTGTGATTTTATCTGTCTCGTGATTTTACTGGAAAGCACTTTGGTGTACTTCGGTCTTTAAAATGTGCTATATAAATAAATTTGATTTGATTTGATTTGATTTGATGTTTCCACCCCCATGCTTCACAGTAGGTATGGTGTTCTTGGGATGCAACTCAGTATTCTTCGTCCTCCAAACACGACGAGTTGAGTTTATACCAAAAAGTTCTACTTTGGTTTCATCTGACCACATGACATTCTCCCAATCCTCTGCTGTATCATCCATGTGCTCTCTGGCAAACTTCAGACGAATCTTCCTCTGACTTGACATGTTCTTCCTCCTCTGCACCGAGCCAGCTGCTAAGACTCACAAGCTCACTGACATTTTCTGATGATAAAGAAACTCTCTTCTTCTGTACCTGTGAGCAGCAACAGAGAACAAGCTTTCACGGGTACAGATGTTGCAGCTGTGGCCAAGTACATGTGCTGCATGTTTGGAGCAGCACTCTAATGGACAGGCCTCTGTACTGATGGTGGGCTCTGTATCCACCACACTGTTCTCAGCTGAGTCTTCCTCCTGTTCACACTCTGATGAAGCACCAATAGGGCCAACTTTTTCTCTGGTGGCTCGGATGTTGTTGCTTCCACAGGTTTCCCTCCAACAACCCTCTGTTCCTGCAGTAAGTTCAGTAAGATCTGGGTAAACACTTGAGCTCCTTGAATCTGGCTCCAGTGCAGCAGCAGTTTTCACATATACAATGTTGGCATTTTGCTTGCGTGTCTCCAGGTCTGTTCTGAATGTAGACTTGAATTTGACCACGTAGGCGGGGTCATCATCTGAGCTCTCCATCACCTGAGAGAGATGACAAAACACAGAATCACAGAGCATGAAACCAACTTTTCTCCTCCCAGAAGTTCAGTCACAGACCTGCAACAGAAACAAGAATCAAAGATTCAAATGACGCAGAGCATTCATTTACTTATATACACAAACATGTCCTCTACATATTCATGCTGTATTTACACACACATACAGAGGCTGTTTGTCTCTCTGTCAAGACTTACAAGTACTCTAAAGACACTTCTTCAGCTAAGAGTCTAAGGGTAGAAACACACACAGACGCTGTGGTTTTCACTTGTATACAAGGGCGGTCACAGAACGCTCACACCAGAGTGGGGGCCCTGTGATGCGCGCTCTGTTCTTGCACTTGTCTTTATTTATATACAAAAATAATACAACAGTGAATACGTCTATTCATAGGCAGAGGAAAGTTAGTGCGTAGGGAGTGAAGATAAGAGTGGTTTAGGTGTATGCATGTGTGTTGTGGGATACAGAAAGACGCGGCCTCTCTTCTTGTTAGGGAGCGTCAGATAAGAGTGTCCAGCTCTCCTCTTCCTGCTTGTTCAGCTAGAATTTATAAAACAGTCTTGTAGTGGACAACAGTCTAAGTCATCAAAAGGTCAACATACAGTATTATATCATATGCAAACTTATATCATTAAAAGCTTATACTGACTACTAAGTACAATTTTCCATTGACACTCTCACACACAGACACTGAGAAATACATCATGTTAAATATACCTGCAGGGTTCCAGCTGTGCACTTTGTCCCTGTTACCTGTGATTGCCATGGCAACCTTGGTGTTGTGTGCGATGCAGGGACGTGTTCAAAGGCAGACGTCTGGCAGCAGCATCATATTTGATGCACTATCTGTACTGAGTGTGCTGACTTTATGTCAAATGTCCCACTGCTGTGCAACATGAATCACATGTTCTGCACGTTTCTGTAACTCCCAGGTAACCATGGTTACCCAGCCACGCCCAGTAGTCTCCAGAGAGACCAACAGACCAACTTCGACGATAAGAAAACTCAACTTTGCTTCCAGATAACTTTAGTTGTATCAACACTGCCTCCTGGAACAGTTTAAAATGAACATGTCAAAGATCTGTACCTGTCTCCATGTTTCTGTCCCCGCCCCTTTCTTCCTGTCCTGGGTCATGTGAGCGCTGCAGTAGTATTAGGCCCACCCTCAATGCTCTCATTGGCTGAGACGCATAATGACGCCCATTTCAAGCCAGCACTGATCAACATCCCTCCTGTGACCCATGGCTTTATATTCAGAGCCAGTGAGCACTTTCACAATAATCATGATTTTAAAAACTGTGATTAAAATAATTGTTGGTGTTAATCAGTTAATGAGTTAACATGATAATAACAGGTTAAGTTGCCCTAATAATTAGACTTTGGTGACAAACTGATGTGATCTCCATGTTTCCTTTGTTGGACTGTGGGCGAGTGTCAGAACTGAATGTACTGAGTAACATGTAGAGTTTAAATATGTGTCAGTTCCAGTTTTAGAGCTCTAAAGTGCAGCTATCATGTTAGGAATATGTTACGAATAGACAGAAACACTGAGGTCAAATCTTTATTTTACCACTCGCTGCATTCTTGATGTTCATGAATTCAGCAGGTTCATGATTGTCTGCAGCATTAATCTCATATTTCCATCTAAAGTGTTGAATTTGACTGTTTGATGTTCTTTATGATCTCTAGCACCAGTTCATCTGTTGGCTGAGCTCAGTCCATCCATTTAGTGAAATGATGTTTAAAGGTCTCCTTGTTCTGTGAGCGTGCACAGATCCTGAAGCAGAAAGCCTGGGTTAACAGAGAAATGATCATCACTGTGATGACACTCATCATCTCTGACTGGGATTTGAGGTTTTGTCAAAGCAGCAAAGAAAGCCTGGCTATGTTAGACTGGGTGTAGAAGTAGCTCCCAGTTTGAGTTCAGGAGACAGACCCCCTCTCTACTTTGAAGATCAGCTTCAAACTTTCCTTTTTGATAAAGCTTATAGTTCGAGCTGGATCAGGTGACCCTGAACCATCCCTTAGTTATGCTGCTATAGGCTCAGGTTGTTGGTGGACTTCCCATGATGCTCTGCTTTCTTCTCCCCTCTTTTCACTCCTGATGCTTTTATATGTCACTACTGCATGTCCTTAACTTTTGTCTTCTCTCTCCTTAGTTTGTGTTTTGTTCTTGTCTCTCTGAGCTCATCTCTTCTCTTTCCCCTCACCCTGCAACCAGTCGTGGTAGATGCTCCTCCTGGAGCCTGTTTTCACTGGGAGGATCTTTGTGTCAAAGGGAGTTCTTCCTTCCCACCATCACCAAGTGCTGCTCACAGTGGATTGTCTGATGGTTGGAGCTTTCTCTCTAATATTGGAGGCTGTTACCTTACACTGTTAAACAGCTTCACATCACTGTTGTTGGTGGTAATTTTCACTTATAAATAAGTCTGAAGATTCTCAGTCATCCAGGTCATCGTAGACTAAGGAGCTTCAGTTCAGAACTGAAGAAGCTTCTCGGATGAGAGGTGAAACGTCTTCAAGCAACTCAAGAAGTCCAGACGCTTTTCTTTCCAAGCTCCTTAGTCACTTATAAATAAAGTTACATTGAATGGATGTAAATGGATACATGTTATTGTGACAAAGAGAAAATGATTGTTGACAGATGGATTGTTGCTTTGTGTGTCTGCAGTCTGTCAGGCTGTCTGATCTCAGAGGAAGGCTGTACTTCTCTGGCCTCAGCTCTGAGCTCCAACCCCTCCCATCTGAGAGAGCTGGACCTGAGTTACAATCATCCAGGAGACTCAGGAATGAAGCTGCTGTTGGCTGGACTGAAGGATCCAGGCTGGAGACTGGACACTCTCAGGTATGGAGAGAAGGTCTGATAGAGGAGGAAGAGCTGGAAACATTTCCTGTGTCCTTCACTCACTTCCTGTTTGTTTCCTGCAGATGAGACATGAACAATCACACATGCAGGAATATTTTCAGGGACAGACACACTAGTCTAGCTGGATAGTACATGGATATTTATGTAGGGCAGCGGCAGGGCTCTAGGGTGCGGCCAAATTTCTCAATGGTTCGACTAAAAAAAAAAAAACGTAACACAGAGCGCGGACCCGACCCATCAGAATCAGCTTTCTTGGCTTTCTCACTTGACGGCATGTAGACAGACACGCCATTGGTGCTGAAGGTCAACAGCTCAAAGATTCTGATGCATTTGCGGTTTCAAGCTTTGTGTTTACATCTTTTTTGCGCTAGGTTGCGCTAGGTTTTGTCTTTCTCAAACCAAAATTCGTGAACCAGCAGCAAAAGAAGAGCCAAACTATGCTTCACATTTGATAAATGTCGTCATTAATTCCCTCTTACTTTTGCTGTTGCTTCCACCACGCTAAAATCACACTTCATGCACAGCTCTCTCTCTCTCTCTCCCCCCCCCTCTCTGTGTACTTCAAGAACTGTTTCCCATCTCAAATCTCTGGCCACTGTCTTTTTTGTTGTGTTTTTTTTACTTAAATGTAAACTTTTTTAAAATTGTGCACAATTACAGAATATTGCAGAATATTTTTAAGGTTATCCGCTAAAGAAAGCAAGACCAGGAAAGTCATCTTGATGTTTTTCTGTGTTTTATTCTCAGCTACTTTGACACAAAGGCATCTGCTATGATGCTTATCATAATTCTGATATTTCTGGCTGTCTGAGGTAAAATTGAATTATAAATAAATAAGTAAATAAATAAATATATATATATATATATATAGATATATAGATATATCTCTCTCTATATATAGAGATATATATATAGAGAGATATGTATATAGATATATATATATATATACATATGTATATAGAGATATATATATAGATATATCTATATGAAAAACACCCATCTCGCCCCTGTGGGCGGTTTATCCTTCAAGCTCGGGTCCTCTGCCAGAGGCCTGGGAGCTTGAGGGTCCTGCGCAGTATCTTAGCTGTTCCCAGGACTGCGCTCTTCTGGAAAGAGATCTCCGATGTTGTTCCCAGGATCTGCTGGAGCCACTCGCCTAGCTTGGGAGCCGCACCTAGTGCTCCGATTACCACAGGGACCACCGTTACCTTCACCCTCCACATCCTCTCGAGCTCTTCTCTGAGCCCTTGGTATTTCTCCAGCTTCTCGTGTTCCTCCTTCCTGATATTGCTGTCATTCGGAACCGCTACATCGATCCCTACGGCCGTCTTCTTCTGTTTGTCTACCACCACTAAACTTGGTTAGCCACCACCATTTTGTCCGTCTGCATCTGGAAGTCCCACAGGATCTTAGCTCGGTCATTCTCCACCACCCTTGGGGGCATCTCCCATTTTGACCTCGGGACTTCCAGGTTATACTCGGCACAGATGTTCCTGTACACTATTCCAGCCACTTGGTTATGGCGTTCCATGTATGCCTTGCCTGCTAGCATCTTGCACCCTGCTGTTATGTGCTGGATTGTCTCTGGGGCATCTTTACACAGCCTGCACCTGGGGTCTTGCCTGGTGTGATAGACCCCAGCCTCTATGGATCTTGTACTCAGAGCTTGTTCTTGTGCTGCCATGATTAGTGCCTCTCTGCTGTCTTTCAGTCCAGCTTTGTCCAGCCACTGGTAGGATTTCTGGATATCAGCCACCTCCTCTATCTGCCGGTGGTACATACCGTGCAGGGGCCTGTCCTTCCATGATGGTTCCTCGCCTTCCTCCTCTTTCTTGGGTTTCTGCTGCCTGAGGTATTCACTGAGCACGCTGTCAGTTGGGGCCATCTTCGTGATGTATTCGTGGATGTTTCTTGTCTCATCCTGGACTGTGGTGCTGACACTCAGCAGTCCCCGGCCCCCTTCCTTCCGCTTAGCGTACAGCCTCAGGGTGCTGGACTTGGAGTGAAACCCTCCATGCATGGTCAGGAGCTTTCTTGTCTTTATGTCAGTGGCTTCTATCTCCTCCTTTGGCCAGCCTATTACCCCAGCAGGGTACCTGATCACGGGCAGGGTGTAGGTGTTCTTACCGTTCAGCTGACTCCTCAGGACTTGCCTGACCCTCTGCAGGTACTTGGTGGTTGCAGCTTTCCTAGCGGCCTCTTCATGGTTCCCATTCGCTTGCGGGATCCCCAGATACTAGTAACTGTCCTCTATGTCTGCAATGTTGCCTTCCGGTAGCTCGATCCCCTCAGTTCTGACTACCTTCCCTCTCTTTGTTACCATCCGACTACACTTCTCCAGCCCGAATGACATCCCGATGTCATTGCTGTATATCCTGGTAGTGTGTATCAGTGAATCGATGTCTCGTTCACTCTTGGCATACAGCTTGATGTCATCCATGTACAGGAGGTGGCTGACAACCGCTCCGTTTCGTAGTCGGTATCCGTAGCCAGTCTTGTCAATGATCTCACTGAGGGGGTTCAGGCCTATGCAGAACAGCAGTGGGGACAGAGCATCTCCTTGGTAGATCCCGCACTTGATGGTGACTTGTGCTATGGGCTTGGAGTTGGCCTCTAGTGTTGTACGCCACATCCCCATTGAGTTCCTGATGAAGGCTCTTAGGGTCCTGTTGATCTTGTACAACTCTAGGCATTCCAGTATCCAGCTGTGGGGCATTGAGTCATAGGCCTTCTTGTAATCAATCCAGGCTGTGCACAGGTTGGTCAGCCTGGTCTTGCAGTCTCAGCTGACTGTGCCCTTTCTGTGCCCCGCTCATGACCCATGTGCCTTTTCATCTTAGCCGATATGATGCCTGACAGGAGCTTCTGAGGCAGGTTATTGGTTGGTAGTTGGATGGGGATCAGGACCGCCCGACCTTCGGTTAGCCCAAGTGTCGGCAACCTGCGGCTCCGGAGTCTTTATACTGTGGCTTTAGTCTTTATACTGCGGCTTTAGTCTTTATACTGCGGCTCCACGTGGTTTGGAAAAAAATTATTTAACTGAAGTGTATTTTTTTGTGTTCGTTCTTTTTTTAACTTGTAGTTCTAAATTGGAAGATTATTGTGATCTTGAAATATAAAAATAAAATTATGTTATTGTTTTTTATCGCTTAAAATAAGCACTCCCATAAACCATACCTGCTGAAATGCCGTGCATTTATGGAGACTTTCAACCCCAGGCACGCCAAGTATGGATCTTGGTTCGGATCCACATACGTATGTGAGCAGTTATTCTCCACCATGAACCATGGTAAAAACAAACACCGCTCACGCCTGACACCTGACTGTAAGCTGTCAGGGTACATGTCCATGTGTGCATACTGACTGCTCTGACCCCTCCTCCTTTCAGGGTGGAGCCTGCTGGAGTCCAATGGTTGAGACCAGGTCTGAGGAAGTGTAAGTGTGTTTTTAATGGGATTCATGAAAACAAAGCAGCACACATTCAACCATCTTCATCATGTCAGGAGTCATCATCAAAGTGTCAATCAATGAACAGATGATGGATCAATAACTGCAGCTGGATTGTGTTTGTTTTCTCCATCAGATTCCTGTCAACTCACAATCGACACAAACACAGTGAACACAAACCTCCAACTGTCTGACAACAACAGGAAGGTGACACATGTGGAGGAGGTTCAGTCATATCCTGATCATCCAGATAGATTTGATGGTTCTTTTCAGTTGCTCTGTAGAAATGGTCTGACTGGTCGCTGTTACTGGGAGGTCGAGTGGAAAGGATGGTCCGATGTATCTTTGAGTTACAGAAGAATCAGAAGGAAAGGAAATAACCAAAAGTGCTGGTTTGGATGGAATGATCTGTCCTGGAGTCTTTGGTTCAATGATACTGACCCTTACTCTGTCTCTTATAATAAAATTATAACACCCATCTCCTCCTCCTCCTCCTCCTCCTCTGTCTCTAACAGAGTAGCAGTGTATGTGGACTGTCCTGCTGGCACTCTGTCCTTCTACAGAGTCTCCTCTGACACTCTGATCCACCTCCACACCTTCAACACCACATTCACTCAAACTCTTTATCCTGGGTTTAGAGTCCACCCTGGTCAATCAATCAATCAATCAATCAATCAAAGCTTTATTCGTCACATGCAGGTTGCCCTGCAGTGAAATGGGACCCCCCCGACCTTACACATAAAACACAGACATTACATGGGGATACAGGTCGGAGATTGGTAGCATTAGAGAAAAACATTGAAATGTACATTACAATGGGAAAGTACAAGAGGAAAAAAAGAGACCCCTACTCATGCTGTGCTTCCATGGTAGGACAGCATGAGAACAGGAAACAAAAAAACTCCTCTGCACAAAAAGCACATGAATGTCCACAGCACAACATTATGAAGGACATGACAAGCCACGGGGATGGGTGGGGGGTGAGGAGTTATCCGAAGCGAACACAGCAGCCGCCCTGCACAGCGCTATCATTCCAGCGCGGCACATAGGCCCGCCGTGTTCCCCCGCAGGAAACAAGCATCGAAGGCGTTTGGAAGGGGAGAGGGATCAGTGTTTGCTTATCAGTGTAAGTGTATGTGTGTGCGTGTCCATAGTTCAGCGGAGACAGTGTCCTTCGCCCTGCCAGGCTAAGTAAACAGTCTACCAGCCAACCCAGGTGGCCTTATGGGATGGGAAGGAACAGTCACAACATAGTCGTTATCAGGGATTGTTTTTGATCGGCTCCAGCCTTGAGCCCGCAGCTGGCGCCGAAGGGGGTAGCCGTATAATGATGGTGATTTTTCCTTTGCAAACAACTCATAAGAATTTCAGGCTGTTTTTAGCACTCCGACACTGGTGTCTCAATCTCCTTTTTTATAGCCTCGAGTTTCTCCAAGATGTTATTAGCCATCGATCCCGAGATCTTGTCACTCTGTTGCTCACAAAGCAGATCCTGAGACCTCACGACCGCAGCCAACTGATTCGAGATGTAGTCCAGCTTCCTCCCTGAGTTGTTGTTTCGGGTGGATTCGTTCCTGATGTAATCCAACATACGCTCAGAGGTGTTAGTTTGAGCATTCACTGCAGTCGTAAGCGCCTCCAAGCTCTTAACCATGCTGCTGCTTTCAGTGAGCCCTTTCTGAGAACTCGCACCTCGTCCAATCGTTTCAATCCCAGCGGGCAGCCTTGTGGGGATTTGGACAGCCGGCTCCGCTCTCTCAATTTTCCGATAAGCCAGGGCCAAGCCAGCTCCGATCAGCAAGAACCCTGTTACCATGGTTCCGAATAGGTAGATATCTTCAGCGTCCTCGATCGACAGTCCCGCCAGGCACACGACCCTCCAGTTCTGCCACCCGTCCATCGTGTATCCGGCAGGGAAAGTCCCTCCAGGGCACTCGGGCTCTCCCGAGCCCAGGCTTCTCGTTGAGAAGATGGTGTCAATAGCGTTCAGAGACCAGTTGATCAAATCCATATGCCTCAATGACTCTGTGCTGAGTGTAAAGAGTGTCTCCTGTTAGAGAAACACTCTGACTGTTGAACAGTTCAGTCTGTACATGTCTGTCTCTTTCACTCACAAACACGTTTCACATTCATGGATTCAATCAGTTGATGTTTTAAGCTGTTCTAAATGATTCCTTGTAAACTTCTTCCTCTTCAGTCCTTTAAAGATGGAAGCTCCCATTATTCCAGGATCCACATGTTGTTTTTCTGTCTTTTTCCACTCAAAGCTTCACAGTGAATCTCAGTATGTTGTGTTTCTCTGAAGCTCAGTTTACAACCAGCTCCTCTGCAATTTCAACAAGTCTGAACTCATTAAAATGAATCCAAGTGTTTCATTTCTCTTTCTTAATGGGATGTTTCCATCATGGTTAAGTGGGCATCCAATAGTACTCAGTGTATCAAATATTAAAGACATTCAGCATCTCTCATGTTTCTGTCATTCTATAAAAACAGCTGCTTTTAAAACTGATCCAATCAAAGGAACTTCCATATTGATCAGATCAATAGGTACAGCTCTGATGTCACTAACATCTCATTGAACTCTTCATTGATGGTGATTTGTGGCCTTCTGCTGGTGACATGTGCATGGTGAACTGCACGATGTCAGTTTAATGAGCACAGATGACATGAAGTGTTTTTAAATCTGCTTTTTCTAATTGTTCAGGGTCCTGCTCCAGGAAGCAGCTTCAACAAACTCTGGCTTTCAAAATAAGACCTCAGTCTGAGGTTTTGTTTTTTGTTTTTGTATTCTTTTAAATTTCTAATGTGTATTATCCATTTTTATGCTATTTTATACTTAATGAAGTAAAGTAGTCAGTATTACTCATGTATCTAATTTTTGAACCACATAGGTTGAACAGTAGTATTGTGCTTAAAGCATCTACCATAGCTGAAGACTCTTGATATTGATTAAAACAGGACTAAGCAAAGAAATTGAGATTTTATTTGTATAACACATTTTAAATCAAAGTGCTTTACATGCACACAAAACCCAGCTTCCTTAAGAAGCTTCAAATTTGGGTAAATTTGATTATAAACTTGTGAATTAAGTTCATTATTTGGCTAATAAATAATAGTATAACTTTTTGTTTTAAACAGGTGAACTAATACATTTAAGTTAAGGACAGTATTTACTCTATATTTCACTTCGTGTGTGTTTTGTTTTTTTAAATTTTATTTTCACTTGAACAAAAACAAAAACCAACAAAACAAACAGACAAAAAATACATATATCAATCACTTGGATCACCTGTTGAGAAAAAAAAGAGAAAACAAGCAAAAAAGAAAGCAATATAATAAACAACATCATCGCCATAATCTATGTGAGTATAACAAATACTAAATATTGAATATTATTGTGCAGCATGTAAGATCAACAGCGCACAGTGTGCTTTAAGGTAGCAGCCAAAAAAGGGCAATGGAAAAGTATTTTCTCAAAGACAAGTTAACATATTTTGATGATATTTGGAAGCCATTTAAAAACTTTATGAAAGAAGTAAACATCGGACAACTCCTTCCTGCAGGAGTTGTCCGATGAGGGGAAAATTGTTTAGTCTGTGCTAGCTATTTCTATTTTTTTCCCCTTTTTGTTTCCTTCAATATGTATAAATCTCACATTGTACTAATGTATACATATTTCATGTGTTTTCTTTGATGTAGTTTTGGGAGAGAGCAGGGATGGGAGGTGAGGGGGGAAAGTGTTCTTATTACTATGGCATATTACTGTGAAAACAAACCTTTGTATGCTGTTGCAAAAAGCAATAAAAAAAATATTGTTTTAAAGCACCTCCCATTGTAAAACCCCCCTATGGTTACAAAAGATAAGGCACTATGTGTGTATGTGTGTGCACGTGTAAGCGCGTGTGTGTATTTGTATGTCTGTGTATGCTTGTGCAATGTGTGTGTGTGTGTGCATGCATGTGCGAGCATCTGTATTTGTGTGTTTGTGTTTGGGGGTGCGTTTGTGTGACCTCCTGCTTACCAAAAGGATCATAAAAGCAGGAAGCTTACTAAACAAGAAAACAGAACCCTCACATGTCCCTATAATAAAACACTACAGCCTCCCCCACCAACAGAGTGGCTGGAGAGGTGGTCAGAGACAAAGGGATGTCTTTGATCATGCTGCTTGAACTAAGACTTACAAATTTAAGTAACACGATGACACCATTTAACAATTTGACTCCAACAATGTCAGGGTTTCTGGGTCATTGACCCAGTATTCTTAGTTCATGTTCACTGTTTATATTCTGTCTGTTTCACTTCCTGTTTTATTGTGTTAACCTTGGTCCATGTGCATTATGTTCAGTCCTCTTCCCATTTATCATTAGTTCATTATGTTCAGCTGTGTACTCACCAGTTTCTAATCACTCCTCACTTAGCCTGTGTATTTATGTTCCTCAGTTCAACCAGTCCAGTGTCGTGTCATTGATGTTCGTATGATGTTCCTGTGATGTTGATGTCGTCTCTCCATATGTATGTTCAGTTCAGTCAGCCATTCAGTTACCCAGCCAGTCAGTGTCAGTTCACCATCTGTTCCTCCGTTCCTTATAATAAACCTTCACCAGTCTTTACCTACCTACGAGTCCTGCGTTTGGGTTCCTTCTTCCTCGCCTCCACGCAACGCCTGACAGAATGACACGACCCGTGCCAAGAAGACACGATTGGAACCCAGCGGACTCGGACCTTTTTGAGCGGCAGGAGGCAGCGCTCTCCTTGTGGGCGGAAAAGCTTAAGGAGAAACAGCGGCTCTTCTCGGAGCGAGAGCACGTCTTCGAGGGTACTCGCTTGGCTCTGGGCGGGCCTCGGAGACGCCGCGGTTCTCCACCTGCTGCCTCACATGCATCGGAGCATTCGCCGCGGGGAGTGCGCGTCACAGGCCAAGCTTCGGCTGCTCGCTTTCCCGCCGCTCCGCTCCTCGCTCGCCCGCCTGCCGTCTCACTCACCGGCTTCTCCACTTCGCCACGGCACACCTCCCACCTCGGCTCAACGGAGGCTCCCGCGCCGGAGGCTCAGCTGTTCACCCCGCCCGCTTCCTCTTCCCGGAGAAAGCGGCGCACACGCCGCCGTAACATGGACTGTTTTCAGCAACTCCCGGCGGTGAGTCGCTGTGACTGTTTGCCACCTTCCTCATTTGACTCTTCACATAAAACGAATAATAGACTCCTCTCCGATTCATGGGGAACTTCCCTCCTAGAGGACGATGTGGCCTGGGAAGAACTTTTCTGCTCTGCTCCCTCTGAGCTAGGATTCATTAAGGACAATACCCGCGCTTCAACATCCCCGAGGACTGTTCACCTAAAGACTGTAAATGGTGATGGCAGAAAGGCCAGAGCAATCTCTGATAATCCTGTTACAGTTCCTGTGTATGCAAACCCTAGGCCTGGTCGCTCTGGCACTGTTTTATCTGAGTCTGCTCCTTCGTCCACCTGTCAGCCTGTTCCAGTTTCTTTAGCTCAGGCCACTGTTAAAAATACCCAGTCACCTAAACCAGTCAGTATTCCCACTTCCATCAGTCAGTCTACACCCGCACCTGTGCCAGCTCCCAGGAGGAGGGCAGCTGCGACCCAGCCTACCTCCGCACCCGCTCCTGTTTCTCGGGTGGGGGTGACTGGTGTCCAGCCACCTCCCGTGCCTGTCCCGGCGCCTAGGCTGAAGGCAGCTAGAACCCAGCCTGACCTCCCTAGAGTCTCGGAAGAGCTAGCCTCTCCATCTGCTGTTTCACCTCTTCATCCTGATCCAGCCTTTCACGCCCTCACATTATCACTGGTTAAGCTAGCTGAGGTTTCTCCTGCTCAGGCACCAGCTTTACTAGCCCAGGCTATAGCTTTATCTCCCTCACTAGCACAGTCTATAGCTCAACCCCCAGCCACACCAACCACAGCTCCGTCGTCAGCCTCACCCACCTCTATTCATCCCTTAGCATCCCCACTCCAGTCAGCTCCCTCTCCTGCTGTTCAGCCTCCAGCCCAGTCAGCTCCCTCTCCTGCTGTTCAGCCTCCAGCCCAGTCAGCTCCCTCTCCTGCTGTTCAGCCTCCAGCCCAGTCACCTGCTCTCGTCCAGTCACCTGTAGTTCAGTCACCTGCTCCACTCCAGTCAGTAGCACAGCCTGCTCCACTCCAGTCAGTAGTCCAGCCTCCTGTCCAGCCTGCTCCTGTAGCTCAGGCACCCGTAGCGCAGTCAGCCCCTGTCCAGTCAGCCCCTGTCCAGTCAGCCCTTGTCCAGTCAGCCCCTGTCCAACCGCCTCCAGTCCAGTCTGTAGTCCAGCCCTCTCCTGTCCAGTCTGTAGTCCAGCCCTCTCCTGTCCAGTCTGTAGTCCAGCCCTCTCCTGTCCTCTCTGTAGTCCAGCCCTCTCCTGTCCTCCAGTCCTCTCCTGTAGTTAAGTCTCCTTCTGTCCTCCAGTCCTCTCCTGTAGTTAAGTCTCCTTCTGTCCTCCAGTCCCCTCCTGTAGTTAAGTCTCCTTCTGTCCTCCAGTCCCCCATTCTCCAGTCACCTCCTGTCCAGTCAGTCCAGTCGCCCCCCGTAGCTCAGTGCCCTGCTCCCCAGTTGCCTCCTGTCACCCAGTCACCTGTCCTCCAGCCTGTCCAGTCAGTTCAGTCTGTCGTCCAGCATCCTGTTAGTCAGTCATCCGTTCTCTCACCGTCTGTAGCCCACTCTCCTGTTCAGTTCCCAGACCTGCAGCCACAGCATCCAGAGCCAGCTGTGAGCTCTCCGGCACCTCAGCCAGGGGTTTCCGCACCCGCTGGCCCGGCCGCACCTCAGCCAGGGGTTTCCGCACCCGCTGGCCCGGCCGCACCTCAGCCAGGGGTTTCCGCACCCGCTGGCCCGGCCGCACCTCAGCCAGAGGCTTCCGCGCCTACTGGCCCTGCCTGTCTCCAGCCAGAGGCTTCCGCGCCTACTGGCCCTGCCTGTCTCCAGCCAGAGGCTTCCGCGCCTACTGGCCCTGCCTGTCTCCAGCCAGAGGCTTCCGCGCCTACTGGCCCTGCCTGTCTCCAGCCAGAGGCTTCCGCGCCTACTGGCCCTGCCTGTCTCCAGCCAGAGGCTTCCGCGCCTACTGGCCCTGCCTGTCTCCAGCCAGAGGTTTCCCCGCCTACTGGCCCTGCCTGTCTCCAGCCAGAGGTTTCCACGCCTACTGGCCCTGCCTGTCTCCAGCCAGAGGTTTCCACGCCTACTGGCCCTGCCTGTCTCCAGCCAGAGGCTTCCGCGCCTGCTGACTCTGCAGGTGTTGCTTTGCCCTCTGCTGCTGCTA
Source organism: Oreochromis niloticus (assembly GCF_001858045.2). Classification (NCBI taxonomy): domain Eukaryota; kingdom Metazoa; phylum Chordata; class Actinopteri; order Cichliformes; family Cichlidae; genus Oreochromis; species Oreochromis niloticus. The sequence goes on along the minus strand of NW_020327428.1, from coordinate 384,710 downwards.
CGTCGCCTGGTCCGGCCTCGGCCTCTGCTGCTGCTACGTCACCTGGTCCGGCCTCCGCTTCAGCTTCTGCGTCGCCTGGTCCGGCCTCCGCTTCGGCTTCTGCGTCGCCTGGTCCGGCCTCCGCTTCGGCTTCTGCGCCGCCTGGTCCGGCCTCCGCTTCGGCTTCTGATTCGCCTTCTGCCTGGGCTTCTGATTCGCCTTCTGCTTGGGCTTCTGATTCGCCTTCTGCCTGGGCTTCTGATTCGCCTTCTGCCTGGGCTTCTGATTCGCCTTCTGCCTGGGCTTCTGATTCGCCTTCTGCCTCGCCTGGCCCGGCCTCGGCCTCAGCTTCATCCTCTCCTTCGCCTGGCCGCCGCCTTCCTCGCGGCCGCCCACCGGACCGGCTTCAGCGTCGCCGCCTTCCTCGCGGCCGCCCACCGGACCGGCTTCAGCGTCGCCGCCTTCCTCGCGGCCGCCCACCGGACCGGCTTCAGCGTCGCCGCCGTCTTCCTCGCGGCCGCCACCGGACCGGCTTCAGCGTCGCCGCCGCCTTCCTCGCGGCCGCCCACCTGACCTGTCCAGGCTCAGCCACTGGCCGCGTGGCCGCCCGCCTGAACTGTCCGGGCTCAGCCACTGGCCGCGTGGCCGCCCGCCTGAACTGTCCGGGCTCAGCCACTGGCCGCGTGGCCGCCCACCTGAACTGTTTTTGTCTCGGACTCCGTCCCTCCGTCCTGGGCCCCTCCGCCCTCCCTGTTCTGGTTTTTCGTTCTTTTGGCCGTCGGGTGCCGGCCTTTGAAGGGGGGGGTCCTGTCAGGGTTTCTGGGTCATTGACCCAGTATTCTTAGTTCATGTTCACTGTTTATATTCTGTCTGTTTCACTTCCTGTTTTATTGTGTTAACCTTGGTCCATGTGCATTATGTTCAGTCCTCTTCCCATTTATCATTAGTTCATTATGTTCAGCTGTGTACTCACCAGTTTCTAATCACTCCTCACTTAGCCTGTGTATTTATGTTCCTCAGTTCAACCAGTCCAGTGTCGTGTCATTGATGTTCGTATGATGTTCCTGTGATGTTGATGTCGTCTCTCCATATGTATGTTCAGTTCAGTCAGCCATTCAGTTACCCAGCCAGTCAGTGTCAGTTCACCATCTGTTCCTCCGTTCCTTATAATAAACCTTCACCAGTCTTTACCTACCTACGAGTCCTGCGTTTGGGTTCCTTCTTCCTCGCCTCCACGCAACGCCTGACAAACAAATACAAGCGCGCTCATGCTCACAGGTGTACTCACGGGTGCTCACAGACACAAACTGTAATGTACAATAATCCATAAACTTAATTTGATGGGCTCTTAGTTTAAGATTTTTAGGATACATATGTAGTAGCAACATTTCTGCATCTAAAGCAATCTTTGTAGTTAAAATTTGGTTTATTTTGTTCATCACCTCCTGCCAAAATGCACGGACAATTCTGCATTCCAATATACAGTGGAAAAATGTTCCAAGGGCTTCACCACATTTAAAGCATGTATTTGGAATTCTGTTATTATATTTGTTCAATTTCACCGGTGTTACATATGTTTGCATGATCCAATTGTATTGTAATAGCTTTAGGTTACTATTAATCGATTGTTTTTGTGATTTTAAGCAAGTTGACTTTCATGTCTCCTCAGAAATATTAATATTTAGGTCCTTTCTCTCAGTTTCTCTTAGAAACTGATGTTTCCGGAGAGGCAGAGACAATCCAGTTATAGAATGTTGAAATTAAGCCTTTGTTACCACATTTTTTCACCATCCATACAAAGCCAATCTGACTGTGAGCCAATGTGTTTGATAGTTTGATAGGAGCAGACGACAGCAACTGGGGTCAAGCGAAGAAACAGCACTCGTCACAGTTCTCTCCCTCGTGCACGAGATCAAAGAGCTCTGCTTGGTGTCCAATGCTTTTTGCTGTTGTAGTAGAATTGTCTCGTTCCAGCGATGGGTTTGTGCTAGACAGACCAATCAGTAACCCTAACTAATAATGGCTGACCTAACCACAAAAATAAGAAAAAAGAAAAGAAATAACGAACGTTTACACAGCAGATTGTCAAGGGTCCTGGGTCTTTTACCCAGTATTTTCAGTTCATTAATGTTCAGTTTATTTATCACTCGTTCTCATTTCCTTTTTTTCCTGTGCCAGTTCATTTCATGTGTCATTAGCCAGATTCATGTTCAGTTGTGTACTCACAATCTCTCATCAGTCTCTGTATTTAAGTCCTTAGTTTCCACTTGTTCACTGTCTTGTCATTAATGTTGTCTGCCGTGTTTTCAGTCCAGTCAGCCAGTCAGCCTTCTTATGTTCTGATCGTCCTGTCTTTTACAATAAACCCCCTTAATCCGCATCGTGAGTCCTGTGTTTGGGACAGATTACTGATGGTGATGTTACTGCTTGCTTTACTTGTTAAAACTAGTCTTATTTCTCACACATTCAAATCTTTCTGTCTTTTTTTTTTCAGTCTTTCTCAGTCGAAATGTAGCACGAGGTGACTGATTTATCTTCATTGATCACTATTGCCACTCCTTAATTTGCTTGTAATGCACATTAATCATGAACATAAATATTTCATTTTTAATTTAAATGCTGACGTGTCACTTTTTAAAAAAAACAATTTTTGTACTTTGGTTATTTAGACATAATTTATTATGATATTATGAAAAATGAAAAACGGAAAAGCCACAGGACCAGACGACATCCCAGCTGAAATCTGGAAGATGGTTGAAGAGCGCCGCGGCACTCTTCAACCATATCACGGTCGAAGACAAAGCTCCCCGAGCTTGGACATCGAGCATCACAGTGCCCATCTGGAAGGGCAAGGGAGACATCACAGAGGGCACCAACTATCGACCAATTCGTCTACTCTGCCATGCAATGAACATCTTCGAACGTGTCCTAGAAAATTGGATCCGTCAACTGGTCACAATCACCCCGAATCAATGCGGCTTTGTTAAGGGCTGCGGAACCATCGATACCATACACGTGGCCCATTTGCTGATGGAAAAGCACCGGGAAAAGAACAAGACGGTGCACATGGTCTTCCTGGATCTGGAAAAGGCATTCGACAGGGTCCCCCACAAGCTGATTTGGCGATCATTACGAACTCATGGTGCCCCGGAAGTTTATGTGAGATGGACTCAGCTGCTCTACCGTAATAATAATAATAATAATAATAATAACTTTATTTATAAAGCACCTTCAAGCAAAGTGCTGTACAACTGATGGCAATACAGATAAGAGACACAGTACAAGTTAAGAACAGAAATAAAAAGTAGAGATTAAGAACAAAATAAAAAGAAGAAAACATTTAAAACCTAAAAGCCATAGAGTTAAGACATGTAAGATAAGGTAAACAAGTGTGTCTTCAGCTTAGCTTTAAAAACCTCAACAGAGCATGCCTGCCTAACATCTTGAGGGAGGTTATTCCATAAAAACGGGGCACGAAAAGAAAAAGCACGCTCTCCAATTTTCTTTTTCCTGGCTTTAGGAACTTTTAAAAGACCAGAGTCCTGGGATCGGAGAGCACGAGATGGAATATACCGGTGTAAAAGGTCAGAGAGATACGAAGGTGCTAATCCATTTAAAGCCTTGTAAGTGAGCAACAGGACTTTAAAATCAGCTCGAACCGGACAAGGTAGCCAATGAAGAGAGTATAAAACAGGGCTAATATGTTCGAATTTTCCAGTTCTTGTTAAAATACGAGCAGCTGCGTTTTGCACCATCTGTAGACCTTTAAAACTTTTCTTTGGTAGCCCTGAGAAAAGAGCATTACAGTGATCAATGCGTGAGGACACAAATGCATGAACAAGAATCTCTGCAGTATCATTTGACAAAAACTTGTCTAATTCTAGCTATGTTCCTCAAGTGATAAAAGGCAGTTTTTGTTATTTCTTTTATATGAGACTCAAAAGAGAGCACCGTGTCAAACCACACTCCCAAATTTTTTACTTTGTCTCTACAAGTTATGACCCTATCATCAATTCTCAGGGTAAAATTTTGGGACGAGTGCTGAAATTTAGACGGTCCAATGACCATCAACTCTGTTTTATCAGTATTTAAGCACAGGAAATTATCAGATAACCAGCCCTTAATTGCTGATAGACAAGATTCCAAATTAGAGATTTCAGTACAATTTCCAATTTTTAGAGGAACATAGAGCTGCAGGTCGTCAGCATAACAATGAAAGGTTACTTTAAAAGAACGTAAAAGAGCACCAAGAGGCGACAGATACATAGAGAACAGCAGTGGTCCAAGCACAGAGCCCTGAGGGACCCCATGCCTCACCGCACAGGTCTCAGAAAGAACATTATTAAAATTAACAGTCTGAGACCTCCCTGACAGGTAAGATCTCAGCCATGATAAAACATTCCCTGTTATTCCAATAAAATGTTCAAGCCTATCCAATAAAATGCCGTGATCAACAGTGTCAAATGCGGCACTTAGGTCCAGCAGTAATAAAACTGAAGTGCGATCATTGTCTGCATGTACCAGCAGGTCATTCACCACTTTTAGTAAAGCTGTTTCTGTGGAGTGATTTGGTCTAAAAGCAGACTGAAATGGTTCAAACAAATTGTTTGTTGACAAATGTTCAGTGAGCTGCTTAAAAACCACTTTTTCAAAGACTTTAGACAAGAAAGACAGATGTGAGATGGGTCTATAGTTTGCAACCATGTCAACATCTAGTCCAGGCTTTTTCAAGATTGGTACTACCACAGCTGATTTATAACATTCAGGGAAGACTCCAGTCATCAATGAAATATTTAGAAGAGACAGAATGTAGGGTCCTAATGTTGACCACAGTTCTTTTATAGCCCAGGCTGGTAAAGGATCCAATGAACAGGTTGTACTACGAGCTGCTTTTACAACCTTGGTTAATTCAGACAGAGAAATGACCTTAAAGTCAGAGAACAGTTTATCAGCAGCAGCAGGCAAGATATCTGAGTAGTCTGACAAACTACCTAAGGAAGGAGTAATCTGATTCCTAAGTGTGTCCGCCCTATCACTGAAAAACACAAGAAAATCATGAGCCATCAAGTTAGAACAGCAGAGAGTTGACTTGCTCTCTGTAAGTTGTGATACTGTGTTAAATAATAGTTTTGAATTATGTTTATGACTCATGATAAGATTTGAGAAGTAATTTGCTTTCGCTGTCGACATCGCTGATTGGAAAGAAGTCAGGGAGTCCTTCCAAGCCCGAAGAAATACTTCTAATCTGGAAGATCTCCAGTGACGCTCTGCCTTTCTACAGTTTCTCCTTAGATTCAAGAGCTCCTCGTTTAGCCAAGGCATAGGGTTCTTTTTTTTTGACATTTTAGCTTCTTCACGGGAGCAACAGAGTCCAATAGCTCAAGAAGTGTATTATTTAAATTCACAGTCAAAGAGTCCACACATAACCCCTGGGTAAAAATGGGGTCCAACACATCAGGTAGATGTAGTTTAACTCCAAGCAGTGCCTCAGGGCTAATAAAACGAGATGATCTGAGGGGCAATTTTCCCCTCTCAAAAGCTGGAGATTTAGGGATTAGAATATCAAATAAAATTGCTGAGTGGTCTAAAATAGGTAAAACACAGTTTTCAGTCATCGATATTTTCAGTCCATAACCTAAGACAAGATCTAGGGTGTGGCCCATACGTGTTGGCCCAGACATCAGTTGTGTAAAATTCAAGGAGTCAATTATATTTAAGAAATCTTTGACCAGGGGTTTATCCTCACAGCACAAATGGATATTAAAGTCCCCCTCTATAAGAATCCTTTCATAGTGAACAACAAAACATGTCAAGAAGTCTGAGAATTCCGAGATAAACAAATCATTATATTTAGGTGGACGATAGATGACTATAATTAGAACCACAGGACAGTTTAAGATCAGGAGTTGGGACTCAAATGAGGTAAAAACACCAGGACTTTGTATCTGTTTGCATTTAAAACTGCTTTTGATGATAGAGGCTACCCCGCCTCCCCTCCCAGACAACCTGGGGGAGCTGAAAAAGCTGGCATCAGTGGGGCACAGATCCAACAAGGGTGCCACTTCCCCAACGTGCAGCCATGTCTCGGTTAGGAGCATGATATCCAATTTATACGTATCGAAAAAGTCTCGAAGAACATGAGTTTTATTTGATACCGATCTTGTGTTTAAGAGAGCTAAATTAACTCTCTGTCCATCTGTGGTGACAGGCAGCAGTTGTAGATTATTTATATTCACTCCACCTTCCCTCGCATCCCGTCGGCGTAACGGCCAATAAAGCAGCGTCCGGTGAGCATGCTCCGATGACGTCGGGTAAACAGGAAGAAGGCAACGCTGTTTGAGGCCAGAGTAAGGTCCTAAACAGCCAGCGTCGCCGATGGTGAAAGCCCACCGCATGCGAGCTCTAACCCGAACACGCTTCCCAGAGCGCGTTCCACGCCTACGTCCATTTATCCAGCGCTTTCGCTTCGAAGGAGTCCAAGGGGGATCGCAGCGGTGTAGTTCCTCCAGTATCGACACCAGCGGCGGCGGGAGTCCTCCACATTGCTCGTTAACGCTGGGAAACTTCGGTAGTGAGTCACGGATGTTAAGCAGCATCTGTCGCTCATAAACCAACAAAGAGTGGGTTTTTAAAACTAGCAGGGACACCACTAAGAGCATAAATAAGAAACATTTCGGGACCGGGAGACGGCGTGCCATGACACTCTGCGCCATCTCGATTAGTTCTCTCGGACCTCGCTTGTAATGTCACAAGCGAGGTCCGATGTTCAGCGGGAACATCACCAGCCTTCCCGATTACCGTTGGCGTCCACCAGGGCTCGGCCCTCTCGCCCCTGCTGTTCACTCTCTTTATGGACACCGCGACAGCTGATCTGCAATCACCACATCCATGGAGCCTCCTGTATGCAGATGATGTGTGCCTATCAGAAACAGAAAACTGCCTAGACCTGCAAACCCAAACACAAGCATGGAAAGACCGGCTCTCCGAAAATGGCATGCGCCTGAACATCAAGAAGACTGATTACCTTGATTGCAGCCCCCAGACCAACAGTACCATCACTATCGACGGCGAGCCGCTGACTAAAGTTGCCCAATTCAAGTACCTTGGGTCCCTTGTCACCTCAGACTGCGAAACCCTACCAGACGCCAGACTCCGTGTCAACACAGCATGGATGAAGTGGCATCAGGTGAGTGGAGTCTTATGTGACAAGAGTATGCCAATCTATCTTAAGGCGAAAGTCTATAAGTCGATTATGCGCCCAGTGGCACTCTACGGGGCAGAGTGCTGGCCAGCGATGACCAAACATGAACAAGCTCTTCACACCATGGAGATGAAGATGCTGAGGTGGCCTCTGGGTCTCACACAACTTGACCGAGCGAGGAACGAAGATGTCAGGAAACAATGGGGAGTGACACCGATCACAGACAAGATGCAAGAGGCGAGGCTCCGATGGTACGGCCATGTTGTCCGTAGCGATAAAAATTCCTTCGCAAAGACAGCCCAGCAATTAGATCTGGAGGGAAACAGGCCGCAAGGAAGACCGAAAAAGCGCTGGATGGACCGAATCAAGGATGATATGAAGGCTGTGAATGTTACACCAGAAGACGCCCTTGATAGGAAGAAGTGGAGGAAGGCATGCAAGATGGCGGACCCTGCGTTGCGGGATATAAACCGCTAGGAAGAAGAACCTATGATATTATGTACAAAGCAGTTGTCGTAGAAGCTTCTAACCTTAAAGGCAACATCAAAACAGAATGCATTGATTTGCAGCTCACATATCTTATTCACAAAAGAACATAGAGAACATGTCTGCAAAGACTCTGTGTGCCTCCCAGAGCACTTTGGCATACACACATATCTTGGGGTCATGAGAGAGTCCGTACCTTCTCTTACTGATTTATGGTGTAGGGGGACACCTAATCCATATCTGTTTGAGTGTAAGAGCCTTTTGTTTAGGTGAGCTGCTGGACTCCCTGGTACCAGTAGGTGGGGAGTCTAGCAGGGTCACATCTTGACCCCACACACACACCTACACAACACACAGACAAGGTATTTGTTCACATGTATGCCTGTGTAAAATGTCATATGTTAATGAACTTATGCATAGTCATGTAACCGCAGTAAAGAGCAGTGTTACGAGAGCAGACAAGAGTCCGACGGAGGTCAAGTGAGCGGAACAACATTCGGCTTCGGGTCTCCCTCGTGCATGAGTAACACGAAGAACTTTGGTGACTTGCTTCTTGCTTTTGCTGTTGTAGTAGAATTGTCTCGTTCCAGTGAGGGGTTTGTGCTAGACAGACGCATCATTAATTGGTTGACATTCATCGAGGGGAAAAGAGACAGACATCAGCCAGGACTTACAGAAGTTCCTGTAGTAAAGTCCCGATATATGAAAATTCATCATCAGGCTGGTGGATTAGCCGTCTGTTTTTTCTCCTCAATGGATGAAGAATGATGGGACCTGAGACTATACTACACGCTATCACACCAAGTAAGTGAAAGAGAGCGACTCTATAACCACGTTACTGGGTTTGTGTCCTGAAACTGGGTTTGCGTCCCATTACTGGGTTTGGGTCCCGAGACATTGCCCTGGGTTTGTGTCCCGAGCATCCGGTACGTGTCCGAGGTTTTAATGAAATCGCCCTGGGGTTTGGGTCCCAAGCGTCCCTTGATTGGGCTTTGCGTCTCGAAACTGGGTTGGGGTCCCGAGCGTACCGGTGTGAGTTCGAAGTAGGCCTAATTTGTGTTGTTGAGGATTTCAAGGATGGCAATGTTCACATTTTGGACAGAGAGGACAGATGGTTTGAAAGAGGAGTGAAAGAGGCCATCTATGTCCACTGTGAGCGACCATCTTTGAACAGAGGTGGTGGTTTACGACACCAACTGTCTGCCATCTATAATCCAGTTTTGAGTTCCCTCCCCAGACGCCTTAACGCCCACTCACATTCTGGGCCATCTGACCTCAGGAAATCACATGATAGGGTGGGGCCAGGTTTCACAATGAGCTCACCCGAAACCCTGGCTGAGTGGGACCCACACCCATTTTCACAAACTTTACATGTCACGATGAGACGACTTCCCTGTCTCTGTCGGTCCCTGCTTCCTTTAATGTCTCCAGTTGTCCCGAGTTCCCTCTGACTGTCTCCTTGGTGCATTTAAACCCCTGTTCCTCCCTGTCCTCATCGTCTGTTGTCTTCATCTCCGTTATCAGTCATCATAATTTTACCATCTCTGTGCAAGTCTGCAAATTTCTTTATTAAGTCATAAGATTCTTAAATTCATCAAGTCTCTCTTTGCCTGGGTCCTCGTCACAAAACATGACATCACCGTTTTGTACATTTTAACACAATTTAATCCCCACATTTGTGAAAGAAAAGCAAAACACTTTTTTGAGAAGTCTGTAACAAAACCATCAAATCTGATAAAGGTTATTTAAATGATGCTCATAGTGAGTAAGAAGTAAACTGAGTGCATGTTTTGGACAGAGATTCACTTTTAATGTGTATGTATAATATAATACAGATACATAAAAACTCACTCCCAAAACAGAATAAATTATTACAAAATATTCATAAAAAACTATAAAAATGGAGGCAACTTTGCCTGTGGTAGAATGTATACAATGTATGAAAAAATCTTTACTGCAGATACTAATTTAACTAATTTAATAATACTAATTTTGTGTTGTAAGATTTATGAGTTTCATGCTTTCATAGTGGTACTTGGGAGAGCTCGACACTTTTCTCAGGTGGTACACACTGTAAAAAGTTTGAGAAACACTGATAAGTGTTTCTCTGCCGCATAAGTCTGTATGCGGCAGTCATACAGACAACTGGACGGTCCAAAAGTTGGCCTACCTATTACTGGCTGAGGTTTTAGTAGAGTTGTGGCTGAACCACATAAAATTATATCATTAATTTTAATCTCCCCAATCAATGATAATGTTATGTTGGAATGTTATTAAAGAGGGTCAAAATGTTTCAACCCAGTTTGTTTTGCAGATTCTGTATAGCAGCTTTAATATAGGGAGAACACAACTTCCAGACTGTGTGAGTAAAATCAGTTGTTTTCTCTTTGTCAGTTTAACAGTTTCTGTTCTGCCTGTCACTGTTCACTGTCTGTTTTCTTACCTGGTTCTTCCTGACCTTGTACTTTCTCCTCATGTTCCCTCTTTCCTCTCTCCCTCTTTGGACTGACAATCATACACAAATAGATTGGATTCAATTAGATGAAAAAATTACATTAATATGAAAAAAATAATTATTAAGATCACTAACGAAAAGTCCTCTCTCAGTCTACTTTCAACCAAAAGGCAAATAACCAAACCACATGAACATCTAATAAAAGATATAAAATATTGAAACACTGATCCAACGTTATCCTTTATTGATGGATCATTTGTTCTTACACTTACCTGAATGTGGCTCCTGTTTTTGAAAAAACTTCCTTATATCCATTATGAACTTGGCTGTCTCTCTCTACACAAACGCACACACAACAGGAGTTATAAGGTTAATGGGCATTCAGTCAGTTAGCTAGTTAGTATCCATTTCAAACAGGACAGTGGTAACAACAGCAGGCTACAGACAATTTGAAGTTTTAGATTTTAAATAGGCTGTATACATTTCAATGGGAGCAACAGGACGGTCAAATGTCGCTGAATTTACTACAGAGTAGGACGGATTGTAGGGTAGCAAACATCATTGGAAAACACGTTTTCAACACTGCAGGTTACCTGGTGTAATGTTTTTCAGCTAAAGAGAAATATGGTCTGACTCCTACCAACTATATAAAGAGTAACTGAAGGTTAAATGCAGCTAATATGTCCTGTTTTAAGCCAGGCACTCACACCTCTACTCCGCTGCGTTTTAGCCACCATTGCTCTGGCAGAAAGTGCGCTAGAGTGGGGGAGAGGCGAGCTGGAACAAACCATTTTTTGGAAGGAGAGATACCTATACTTTTGTTGTTAAAATATTACATCTCAACCAAGTTCTGTATGGTTATTATATTTTTTGTAGTGTGCCACACAAACAGCAAATATTGTCAAAAAAAAAAAGTAAGAAATCTTTCGGGGTGCTTTTGTGGAGGTAATCACTGACAACACAGAGCAGTCCTACATATTTGTTTAATAAGTGCGTTGAAGGACATGTCCTGGTCAAAAATGACTCCAAGGTTCCTCACAGCATTACTGGAGGCCAAGGTAATGCCATCCAGAGTAAGAATCTTCTTAGATACCATATTTCTAAGATTTTCAGGGCTGAGTACAATAACCTCAGTTTGATCTGAATTACAGTTTTTCTCAAATGCTAAAACACATTTCACAAACGTTCCCACCATGTTCCCCAATGTCTAAACACAACACCCTTTTCTAAAGCTACATAAACACAACCACACCTTCCCACTGCAAAACTCAAACTTTCACACCAAAAGAGCAGCTCGAAGCTTTCAAAAATGTAAATACTATACACATCATTACACACTACAGCAAAACAATTGAAAACACAATGCTCAATTTGTGAGAAGCTTCTTCGTTTCATAACTGCCAATGCATATTTTTCGAAACTATACAGTAACAGATCGTCGTAGATCTCTGCAGAGGATTAGGCATTTAGATTTGTGAGTTTCATATGAAGAGTATAAATCTATAGAAAATCCTGCATGTACGTACACTACTGTAACACAACTCAATGCAAAAACAGAATCTATTGCACACAACAGTACTCTTGAAAACATGATCAGGGTGTGAAGTTTTTTTATTTACTTTATTCATACCACACACACACCACAATCACTGTGCGGCATCATGTCGCTGAGCTGCATCCACATCGCAGGCTATATTGTCTCTCGCCAGGCACCGTGGGAAAAACGCCCTGGAATGGCGAATCCATCCTTGGAAGGCCTCCGCTGGGATGTCAACACAGGCCAGCTCCATTGCCCTTAGGAGGTTCTCTCTTGTGTATGGTTGTCTGTCATAAACCTTCCATCTCCACGATGAGAAGAACTCCTCTACAGGGTTCAGGAAAGGGGAGTAGGGTGGCAGACAGACGTTTAAAAAGTGGTCACTGTTGGTGGTGAACCACTCTCTGATTTGGTTTGTTCTGTGGAAGCGGACATTGTCCCAAATGATCACATAAATGTGATGTGCGGTGTTTTAGCAAGGCAAAATGTGGTTAGATTTATGACAGGATGGAGGATTGTGTTCTGTGAATTGTGTCTTCATGTGACATGTGTTTATGATATTGGCAAATGATGGCTAGATTTAGTAAATGTGTTTAGACAACTGGTCATTTGGTTTAGAGGTTTGGCGTTTGTGTTTTAGCATTTGAGAAAAACTGTAAGAAGCAGAAAGTTAGCGGCCATCCAGGTGTTTATGTTAGGTACATATAAACGGGTGGATTCAGTGGCAGAAACACACACGGGCACAGAATAGCGGTGAAGCAGATTTATTAACAGAGGTCAGGAAATATTTACAGGGGGACGGGGCTATATACAATGGCCGGGTAAATGTGCGAATAAACAGAGCGGAGGGGATGAAAACGGAGCCGAGGTATGCAGGAAGATTGGTGGCGAACCAGAGCTACCTGAGAACGAGGGACAAAACAGAATTAGGGGATAAACGTCGAGGGTCGAGAATGAAACTGAAACGGACGGGGAGAGTTGGAGAGCTTACTTGAAACACCAGAATACAGGAATGACAGCGATCGCAGGCCAGCGCCAGGTAAGTCTCTGTCACAGATCCAAAGATGAGCCAGCACACAAAGAAACAGGCAGGCGGGCAGGCGGCGAGACAGGCTGGTGCAGAGAAAAAGCAGGCAAGAGATGACTCTTAGAAACATGTAGCTCAGTCACACAGAACCAACAGATTAAACTTGCAACAGCTCTGTTACCACTTGTGGGAACGACAATAATCCGACACCCGACGTCCGTCACTCAGCTCCATAAATGCTCCCACTGATGACATCCGATGCACCGCAGGTGTGCTGGAATGCCGTCAAACACCGCCCCGCGTACCTGTGCCGAAAGGGGAAAACAACCCCCAGAAACACCAACACGCATGCCTCCAACTCCTAATAGTTTATGTCTTTAAGACATTTAAGTAATCCGGTTGAAGTGATGATGTGAGGATTTCTGCTTCCAGACCCAAACTATCCTACGTTTAATATGCCGTTTGTGTTTTTAACATTTTTTAATGCTTTGTATCCTACCAATATAACTAAAGCCCAGCCTATGCAGCAGTACCCTCTGATGCATTGTGGTCACTGGAGTGGACAGCTACTAAAACGTACTAAAACGTACATATCTCTTTAATGCATTGGTTTCTATGGTGGAACTGCATATTAGCCTCTAGAGTGCTCTCTGCTGCCTCTCTCAGTGTAATTTCAAACAAAAGGCAAACAACCAAACCACATGTACATCTAGTTACCTGGTGTAATGTTTTTCAGCTAAAAGAAACATGGTCTGACTCCTACCTAACTATATAAAGAGTACTGAAGGTTAAATGCAGCTAATATGTCCTGTTTAAGCCAGACACTCCACCTCCGCTCCGCTGCATCTCAGCCACCATCGCTCTGGCACAAAGGGCACCAGAGCCAGAGTAGGGGAGAGCTGAAACAAACCATTTTGGGAGGGGGGGTATCTATACTTTTGTTGTTAAAATATTACATCTCAACCAAGTACTGTATGCTTTCTATATTTTTTGTAGTGTATCACACAAACACCAAATATTGTCAAAAAAGTGAGAAATCTTTGGGGGTGCTTTGGTTCATTTTGGGAAGCACATCCCCCCGTCCCCCAAAATGGGCTTAAACGCCCCTGAACATAGTTATTTACACATTTGCCTACCAAGGGGAAGCTCACCAGCTGAATCTCAGGAGGAGACAAAAAAATAGTTTTGGGGTTGTGTCAGAAATGGCATCAGGCCTAAAAATCTGTCCAATCACACATGAACAGTCACCCACTGTGGTGCCCTGTGAGTAACAGTGCAGCTGAACGTAGCCAGTAAGCAGTTAAAGCAATTCTTTTGTTAAATCCCTTGAATTAAAGCTCTAATTCTGCACTTCAACCACATCCTGATTGTTTTACTTTGTACAGAGACACAACAAAGTTCATTGTCCAAATACTTATGGGACAAACACTTATGGTATATTACACAACATAGTACGTGAACATGTACTGAAGCTCCCCTTCCTGTAACCCTAAGATGGACATGTGGTTATGAAGATAGATGGGCGGTAAAATAAAAACTATTATGGATGACTGTTGCCGCCTGTAAATCAAAGTCTGCCTGAGGTGGGATTTCAGAAGCAGAAACCATGAGGGAGCACAGTACCACTCCCAGAGGGGTGAGATGTGAAGCCATAAATGCTGATGAGTGAAATGATGATGGAGGAGAACACAGATGAAGATCTGGAAGTTGCTGCCTCTTTATATAGTAGACACTGAAATGACCTTTTGCCTCCCTGCCAGCACAGACACCCACACTAAAACTCACTTACACAAACCCTCGGCTCTGGGATGGATTCAAAAACATGTCAATTCTGGTCAACAAATGGACGGTTTTGCAACCACAAAGTTTAATCCTACAAAGGCAGAATTATGTTCACTGTGTGAGAGGTGAACGTCAGACAGTTAGCAAGAGAAACATTCAAAGAAACAACTTAAATAACACAAACCTAGCTGTTGGGATGTAGATCATACGATATCAGCAATGTGATGATCAAATTTAGTTAAAAAAAAAACAGGAAAAACAGGCTTTTTGCTCCAAAAGGACAAACAAAGCAGGGCCAGATTAACCTGTCGGCACCTGCTGGCGTGCAGAGTAACATGTAACAAAAACACACACGACACACGTGGTAACCTCAGCTTGTTTCACTGGAAACTGTAGTTTCTCTTTTATAGGTTTAAACTCTTTCGTGCATTTTTAAATTCTCTTTGCTATTTGGGCTTACACAGGCTAAATTTCGATAGAACAGAGGCAGTTTAATGTCCTCGTAAGTGGAAATCAGGTCCTTGTACAGCAAAACTTTGTATTTTGGTCTAAACATCCCAAAATGTGATGTCAACATATGTGGACACCAGGTCGTTAAAGTCTGTACGAACTTTTGTTTCTTCATTTGCTTGCACACTAATGGAAATCCTCACTTAAAGCCAAGAAGTTTATTATCTGTGCAGGCTTTAGTGCCTCAGAGTAAACAAGAGAGCTTTGATCACAATGATTTTTGTTTTCAAATTTCTTTTTTTTTTTTCTTCTTCTTCGTTATTGGCACTCGAGTTGTGTTCATCGATAACCAAAACAGCGGCTTCCTTTTTTTTTTTTTTTTTTTTTTTTTTTTTTTTTTTTTTAACCTGTCCCGTTTGGTTCTTTTGCCATCAGAATTATTGTCTAAAGGCGAAGAAAGATGCCCAACGGATTTACTTTACCAAACGGACCATCCCAGCCTTGCCGTAATGGTCTATTTGATTCACCTTTTATTGTTTATTTTATTTTTCATTTGCTGTTTTCAAATTTCATTCACCAGAGATTTTTTTAATGTCACCTGATCTCAGTCAGCAGATTGAATATAATAATAAAGCACTAGTGAGCTAATTAATTAGATATTGGTCACTCATATCAAGTACATGTGCTATAAAGGCAGGAGAAGAGTTAATAAAAAGGTCTTGAAATGAAAATATTTCATTATTTGCTGTTTCATAGATCATTATTTTTGGTTTTATTGTGCTGCACTTTTGTCAGCCCTGCTGCTGTTTTTAAAAGTACTTTATTAATAAACTGGCTGGTTTGGTCAAATTGAACACTGGCCAGTGTGAACAAAAGCTTCTTAATTTTAGCATAAAAGCTTCAGTTCACCTTTCTCATGGCAGTTACTTCGGTTTGTGTATTAATGCAAGAAAAACTAGATTCCACACGTACCAAGAGTGTCTGCTGTGTGGTTAACTTTATAACCTTTGGGACGCAGTGGTGTCGTTCCACCTGTTAGCTAGTTTAAGAAACTGGTTAAGGAGGGAGTATCTGTGAGGATGAGGAGGATTTAGTTCTTTA
The DNA here is from genome assembly GCF_001858045.2 of Oreochromis niloticus. Lineage (NCBI taxonomy): Eukaryota > Metazoa > Chordata > Actinopteri > Cichliformes > Cichlidae > Oreochromis > Oreochromis niloticus. The sequence goes on along the minus strand of NW_020327428.1, from coordinate 368,692 downwards.
AAGACACATCAGATACTTGCAGGAAGCTTCTTTCAGGTTCTTTTCTCCACTGTGCAGGTTTAAAACCATGACACCAGAAGTCATGATGCAGAGATTGATTAGTCAGTCACAGTGTAACGAGTCCTCCTGCCTGCATCGCTCGCCAGTATAAACAGACCTTTGCTCCTGGAAAACAAATATATAAAAGTCATGTTGTCCAAGAAATGCATTTTATGTCACTAGTGAATCAAAGAAAGTCTGTATACTTTCTGAGCAGCAGCTCATCTGATGCACTTTAGACTTGGTGTTTTGTTTGGGACTCGTCCTGTGTGCTGTGTTCAGTTTAAGCTTGTTTGGATGAGCTGTTGCTTCATTGTGTCTTTCTTCTCCAAACTGCAGACCCTGTTGCTTTGTCTGGCCTAAATGAGAGTTGAACACTATATCTGCTGCTGCTCTTTTAAAACCAAGGGCTCAACTCTTTGTTTTCTCCTACATAGATGCACTTTTTCCTGAGAAACATTGTTTTAGATGCACATTCAGCAGACAGGTGCTTTATCTTTAAGACTTTTTATTAGCCAGGTGTAATAAACATACAGCACATGCTACGTGGTTATAATAGCAGGAAGATAAAAGCAAAGTGATGAATATTGTTTTCAGACATTTTATTAATTAAAAGTTTGAAAGAGCAGAGATAATAAATGAAAACTGTTGCAGGTTATGGATGTGAGTGAAAGTTGTCCTCTGTGACATGAACACTGGGACAGAAGATTGAGCAGCTGAGCACTGAAGCAGCACAAAGTTCCCCACCTGCTATATGAATATTATAATAAAATCATTTTAATACAAGGAATACAAACTTCTAATTCTAATGAATTCACAAAGCTTCAAACTCTATAATGTACAAAGGAAAAACAAAGGGAATAAAAATGTCTCTATTTGCTGATGATTGTAGGTGGGTGACTTTCCTTACACACTTAGAACATTAAAGGCATTCAAATGAAATGAGACGTCTGTTCCCCCTGATGTCACCCAGCTCTGACATCATTTGTCAAAAAAAGTGTCAGCTTGTGTCAATCTAAACACATCTGCACCCAGAGTGCAGTGTGCTTCACTTTATTTGGCAAGAAGTTCGACAACAACACATCATCAATCTGTTGATCCAATCAAAATCTATCAATTAAAACAAATTAAAGTAAGCTTTAAATTTGCAGTTGAACAAATTCCAGCGAGCAGTCCTTTCAAACTAATCCCTCTTCTTCCTCTTCTGTGTTTCGTGCATCATCCTCCATCTCTGAGTGATGTTAGCTCATATTCTTTTCTCTCCCTGGAAATACTGCAAATGTACCTTTAGCTGCAGACACACTGAGTGACTAACTGCACAGAAACAGTTTGCTGATATTTGTTGAGCTGTGAAGAAGGTTACATGTGTGTTACTGTTAAAGTGGACAATCAAGAGAGAGTTCACGATCACTGGTTAGCAGGACGGAGAAAGAGAGAAGCAGCTCATGAGCTGAAGCATCATCTGTGAGGAGGGTGGATGCTGTGTCATGTACATGGATTTAGAGCCTTTTAATAATAATGGACAGATTCCTGTCATACATTATAAATGTAATTCCACTTGTTTGTTTTTGGAACAGTCACCACTAGATGTCAGCAGACTACAGACTGCAGTCAGCTGAGTTCTGTTGTCTTGCCCATCCAAAGTGCATAATCCTAGCTATGGTGGCTGCAGGAGGACAAAAAGCTCTGACTGGTTGATCCGTATGGAGTGCAGGCTGTCGGTCTGGTCTATTACCTGAGCTCTACGTCTATTTCATCTGGAGGAGGCTGAACAAGGTCATGAAAAGAATCTGAATAGAGCTTTGTGAGTGACTGAGAGCCATTTTGGACAGTTGTAAAACTGAACCAGTAAAATGCACGACTGTGGAAAAGCTTACTTATAACACTGAATAGAGTTCAGATGAAACAATATTTGAATTTCAGTTCCACATGTCCCATGATCTTGGTTATATTTAAGATCTTTGGATATCGTGTTCAATAAAGAGCAAAGAGGCTGTAACGAACACCATATTTTAACCACACTTTTGGCAAACACATGTATTTACCTATTTATTTATATGCCTGTTGTACAGATTATAAAATTATTTTACTGTTACTATTCATAACCATTATTGTTTCTGTTGCATCACTGATCATTTATCCTTATCATTTCATCAGAGCATTTTTGAAGCTGTCGATGTTACATGAAATTCTCTATTTCAAGTCTGTATTTCAGGTGGGTTAAAGTTAAGAGGATTTCATATCTGCTTACAATACAACACATCACATATAATAAAATCACAGCATGGAGCATAGAGATCTGTGGGCCCAGTAATCTGCTGCGGTGTGGAATCTGCCCGGCAACAGGTGACTCGGAGGTTCACGGAGGATAAGACACACATAGTGGGGCCTGTGCATACACACACTGTATCTCAACTTGTTTTGCTCAAAACTGCTACGTGACTTGTCCGGTGTACATGACTGTTGAGCAATAACAAGAAACATCTGGTGTAGGGAATGAAGGGTGTTAAAGGTCCGATGTACTGGAATGTTCTTGGACTACGAGAATTGATACTTAGATTTCCAGTAAATCCAACTGTTTTGACGCATAATGCTCGTCATCAACTGTTATATATACCACTCCTCATTTGTTGTTCGGGGGAGATCGGCTTTGGAAGTGTGATGATACTCATCTTCCCCACATATATATGTGTTTAATAAAATCACTATTTTGACATCTACTGGGACTTTGCAGTCGTTTGTCTCTTCCTCAAATCCGAACCATGACACTGTCTTCTTTCCTTGTTTCCCTTTTATCCATCACATTATTTTTCTGATGTAAGTGGAGTCATAAAAACTTGTGGCAGATATGAGAGACTCCTTGGGCATCATTTACTACTATGTGCAAAGACATGTTTTAATGTGTGCAACAAAAAACAACAAACAAATAAATAATAAATAAATTGTATTTATGTAGCACCTGTAAACAGCATTTTAATGTCACAGTTATTTGAGCTGAGGGTACCTCTGTCAGATGGAAGCAAATACTATTTTTATAATGGGTCCATCTGATGATTATTTATTCATCTTTTAGCCGTCCAACACTAGAAATGATTAAAACTATTACAAATACACAAAGGAAATGGTGATCACAGTTGTGGAGAATTGTGAAATACTCAGTGAAATACTTCAGTTTATTTCATATAAAGGATGAATAATGAAGAAAAACATTCTAGATTTTTGCATTTTTATTGTTAAAACTGCTCAAGATGTTGCTCAGTCACATTTCCATAACAGATGGTGTCAGATCTTCATGCAGCGTCGGTGAGACGATCAACAACAGATCAGTCAGACAAAACACTCAAGCAGACACTCCTCTGTAGAAGGAAACATGGAGAGTTGAACTTCTCCTCAGCGCTCAGGTCCAGACTACGTCCTGTGAAACCACATGATGTAAATCTGCTACTGTAACTTTACTTCACAGTTTACTGAACACAGCTAAATGCAACTTTACCGTATAATCTGTTTTCAACAAAGGTTTCACTCCGTCCAGTGTTGATGTAATGATTCAGGACGTACTCGTCAGGCTTCCATCGACCACACGCATTTCAGTCACAAACCCCGTGACAGCAGAAGAAAAAAGTAACACTGATGATGATGATGGAGGATTAACCATGGTGGTTAAACTGTTTCCTGTCTTTGTGGGCGTACTCACAGGGAAGTTTCCAGGCACGTCAGTCTTGGTGGCTAAAGTCTCCATTTTCTAACATGTGTCGCTACGGGTGCAAAGACATAACATTAAGATTCATCAGTGTAAATATTTTAATGCTATCCAAATGGTTTTGCTTTGTCTGTCCTCTCACACTCACAGAGGAAACGAGGACGCCACCTTAAAACCTCCATCTTCAGTTGGCTCAACCATGGCTGGACTTCATGTTGGCTTTGAGACAGACAACCACTTGAAATCAGAGCAAACTCCAGTCAAGCAACAGTTGTCAGGATAAAGAGCCTTCGCTTCTCTAAATATAAACTGGATACTTGTAGGAAACTTTGGGAAGCGGCATTTTTCCTCATATCGTCTAAATTGAAGTTAGCTCAGGTGCTTCTTCCATACTTGCTCTACAGAAAGCCAAAGAGTTTGGAGCTCTGCAAACATTTCCAGCACAGCTGGATTTGTTTGTAACTTTGGTCACCTCTGCACAGCTTTGAAACCATGACAGCTTCCTCTTAATTATCCTCTTCATGTTTCCCGAGCCTCAGCAGTGGAAGCTACCATGGATAGAAAAACAACGACTCATCTTAAATCTCAAATGATCCCTTTGTCTCCAAAGAGCTGCTGATGTGTCCGATATGATCCACAAGCTTAAACTAGGATTATAAATGTGTGCAGTGATGTGTGTGAAACCTCTGAGGACTCACACGTGTGCTTCAGCCCACACACACATATGAAGCACTGTGACCTCACACACAACTATTTTACACATGTGTACATCCAACCTGAACACATCCTGATCAATTTCTTTTATTACATCAAACCAGTGAAAACTGAAAGAAAAAACAGAGCTGTTAGCATGTTTAGACCAACTCTGAGACAGAGACTGTAAAGTTCTGCACTTTAAATCCTGCCTGTGTTCCTGCAAATGATTCACACTGAAAGTATCTTAGTTGAAAGTATAAGTGAGCCACAAAGCAGCCTCATAGCTTTAAAAACAGTAAAAGTAAATGAAATTGACAGTTTCAGTGTAGCTGGATTTGATTATTGGGGGGTCATGACCCCCGTAACCCCCCTGGAAATTAAGCACCTGGTCCTGAGATCAAATCCACCATCTTTGTTTCAGTGTTTCATGTTCTCCCGTGTTTGTGTGCGTCCTCTCCGGTACTCCGGCTTCCTCCCACAGTCCAAACACATGCAGTTAGTGGGGTCAGGTTAACTGTGAGTGGTTGTGTCTCTCTGTGTTATTCCACCTTAATAAATGACTTCCTGTTAGCATTAAGTGCTTCTGTAGGACTGATGTCATCTTCATGGTTGGATCATTTAAATGAAGCTGGACTCAGATGCAGTAAATAAGTTGATTGATCATTAATGAATAAAGCTGGTCAAATCCATCACGTGGACACATGTGATTGTGTAGTATTGATCCCAATGCTGGTATTAGTCCTGGATCAATAACACTGGATGGATGCGTTCAGCATGGAGCCCTGAGCTGTGTTACAGACAAACATGAAACTGACAGGTCTGTGTCATTCACAGTCTGTAACACTTCTAAACAACAGAGGCTGACCCAAGTGCCTCAGAGCCAGGCACGCTCACATCACAGCTCTCTAAAGAAGTTTCAAAATAAGAGCTGAAAGCTGTGTTTGCTTGTGTTAGCTTATTATTGTGGAGACTAACATTCAGTGATCATGTGTTCAGACTCATAATGATTACTCTCATAAATCCTGATCTTTGTATTTACTGTGTGTTGGATCAATAACTGAGATTCATCGTATCACACAGCTGTGTTGCTGCTGCTGCTGGTGATGTCAGCACATCTGGAACAATACGAGGTATCTGCTACCAGACTGAGCAGGACGTGAGACCTGTGGACTGTTTAAAGCTGTCCCTCCACAGCTCACTCAGACCTGATCCACACCTCAGTGAGATTCTCTGACTTCCTCAGTAGAGACAGAAACCATTCAGATCTGGGACGATCAGCTGACTGATGATGTCACACAGACTGTGTTTTTCAGGAACAGTGATTCTGATGTGAGCCTGCTAGCTTACAGCAGACCTGATGAAACCACATGTTCACATCTGTGAGGACAGACTGGACTCTTTGACTGCACCTTGGTTCTCCTCAGAGGTCTGTACAGGAGCAAGTCTGTAAAACATACAAACCTACTTGTGTAGCCTCTGCCTCACATGTAGATACAGTTACTGGTGGCTGTTTCTCTGCCAGTCAGACTGAAACCATGTCCTGATGTGCTCCATCATTCAGCTCTATGCCCCAGTCAGCATCACTGTGTGCTACCAGTGTCAGTGTTTCTGCCCTTTTCATGTTTCATACAAACTAAAGTGATACACAACATATGCAGTGCTATACACACATATTTATATGTTTCTAAGAGTTTGATAACCAAGCTGTTACCAACATCCTGCACCATGTTCTTGTTCAACATGGGAAAAAAATACACAAGACTAGTTTAAATAAAGATTGAAGCCTTTGCTGTTTATTAGATCAACCACATGCATTATGATCCCTCAATACAATAGCATTCTGCTTAAAATTGCATTCAAAACTATTGAGCCAATATTTTCAGCTTATATGGCTGAAACATTTTCTCATGATGAGCTTCCAACAATGAGTGAAACAGTAAGAGCATGTGGAGAGTTTGGAAACATCCCATTAAGAAAGAGAAATCAAACATTTGGATTCAATTTAATGAGCTCAGACTTATTGAAATACAGAGGAGGTGGATATGAACTGAGCTTCAGAGAAACACAACATACTGATATTCACTGTGAAGCTTTGAGTGGAAAAAGACAGAAAAACAACATGTGGATCCTGGAATAGTGGGAGCTTCCATCTTTAAAGGACTGAAGAGGAAGAAGTTTACAAGGAATCATTTAGAAGAGTTTCAAACATCAACTGATTGAATCCATGAATCTGAAAACGTGTTTGTGAGTGAAAGAGACAGACATGTACAGACTGAACTATCTGTTCAACAGTCAGAGTGTTTCTCTAACAGGAGACACTCTTTACACTCAGCACAGGGACACTGAGGAACCAGGAGACCAGAACCTAAACCCAGGATAAAGAGTTTGAGTGAATGTGGTGTTGAAGGTGTGGAGGTGGATCAGAGTGTCAGAGGAGACTCTGTAGAAGGACAGAGTGCCAGCAGGACAGTCCACATACACTGCTACTCTGTTAGAGACAGAGGAGGAGGAGGAGATGAATGTGTATCTGTTATTGTGCCAGACAGAACAAGAACTATTATCATCAGAGCAGATCAGACTCCAGGACTGATCATTGTGTCCAAACCAACAGTCATTACTGTCTCCTTTCCTTCTGATTCTTCTGTAACTCACTGATATAGAAATGTTTCCTCTCCACTCGACCTCCCAGTAACAGCGACCAGTCAGACCATCTCTACACAGCAGCTGATAAACATCAAATCTGTCTGGATGATCAGGATATGACTGAACCTCCTCCACACGTGTCACCTTCCTGTTGTTGTCAGACAGTTGGAGCTTTGTGTTCACTGTGTTTGTGTCGATTGTGAGTTGACAGGAATCTGATGGAGAGAACAAACACAATCCAGCTGCAGTTATTGATCCATCATCTGTTCATTGATTGACACTTTGATGATGACTCCTGACATCAGAGATGTGACTGAGTGATGTGACAGTTTGAAGATGGTTGAATGTGTGCTGCTTTGTTTTCATGAATCCCATTAAAAACACACTTACACTTCCTCAGACCTGGTCTCAACCATTGGACTCCAGCAGGCTCCACCCTGAAAGGAGGAGGGGTGTCAGACCAGCACAGTCTCTTTCAGCATGCACACATGGACATTACATGGCTCTCATTCACATACTGTTACACACTGATAAAGGAACAGTCCAATATTTTCACAAATACACTTCAATCCATACGTGGATCAAGGTGCTGATGATTTGGACTGATCCTGGATCTGTCAGTACACCACTATATTGAATGAAATATGATTGATTCAAACTCTGATCTTCATTATCTTTGTATTCTTCTTCTGTTTAGCGCCCAACTCCCTGCCTTTGCTGCCAGCTGTTTTTCTCTTCTTGGTGCCCAGTCTGTCTCTGCTTCACAGAGACAGACAGACTGGGACATATTTGAACACCAGGACCTATAAACTTTCACAGGATCAGTACTGGACTACATCAAGTTCTGTACTGCAAATGTGACAGTGGACAAAAGCATTCGGGTTTTCCCAAATCAAAAACCCTGGATGACCAGCGAGGTCCACTCACTCCTCAAAGCCCGTGATGCCGCCTTCAGGTCAGGTGACAGAGCTCTGTACAGGGCTGCTCGAGCTGACCTGAAAAGGGGGATTAAAAAAGCCAAGTCAGACCACAAAAGGAACATCGAGTCCCACCTGTCCAGCAACAACACACGAGAGGTGTGGCAGGGAATGCAAGACATCATCAACCACAGAGGCAGCACTGCAAAAACAGAAAATCCGAGTGTGCAGCTGGCAGAGGAAATAAACAGCTTCTTCGCCCGCTTTGAAACACCACAACAGCAACACTCATCTGCTTCAGCCCTGCTCCCATCCTCATCCTCACCTGGTTCCTGCACCGCTCCACTCACTGTAACGGAGCACAATGTCAGACGTGTGCTCCTAGCAGTGAACCCCAGGAAGGCGGCCGGTCCAGATGGAGTACCTGGCAAGGTACTAAGAGCATGCGCACACCAGCTCACCCTCATCTTCACCAGACTCTTCAACCTCTCACTGGATCAGGCAGCCATCCCATCCTGTCTAAAATCAGCCACAATCATCCCAGTGCCGAAGAAGTCTCCCATCTCCAGCCTGAATGATTACCGCCCTGTGGCCCTCACACCGATAATCATGAAATGCTTTGAGAGACTAGTCCTTCAGCACATCAAGGATTACCTCCCCCCAGAATTCGACCCCCACCAGTTTGCATACCGTGCAAACAGATCCACAGAAGACGCCATCGCCACAGCCCTCCACGCTGTGCTGAGTCACCTAGAGCAGCGGCAGAGCTACGTCCGAATGCTCTTTGTGGACTACAGCTCAGCCTTTAATACAATCATCCCGGACATCCTCATCACCAAACTGGTCCTCTCACATGTGCCTGGATAAAGGATTTTCTCACAAACCGGCCCCAGACTGTGAGACTCGGCCCTCATCTCTCCTCCACTCGCACACTGAGCACCGGCTCCCCACAGGGCTGTGTGCTGAGCCCCCTCCTGTATTCTCTCTACACCCACGACTGCAGTCCGACCCACAACAACACTCTCATCATCAAGTTTGCTGATGACACCACGGTAGTCGGACTCATCTCGAAGGGAGATGAGGCAGAGTACAGAGAGGAAGTCCTGAAGTTGGCAGCATGGTGTTCAGAAAACAACCTGGCACTGAACACCAAGAAAACCAAAGAGCTCATTGTTGACTTCAGGAGACACAGCACTGACTTGGCCCCCCTCTACATCAACGGGGAGTGTGTGGAGAGGGTCCACACTTTCCAGTTCCTTGGTGTCCTCATCTCTGCTGACATCTCCTGGACGGAAAACATTTCAGCGGTCATCAAGAAGGCCCAACAGCGGCTGCACTTCCTGAGAGTCCTCAGGAAGTACAAGCTGAACTCCAACCTGCTGCTGACCTTCTACCGCTCGTCCATTGAGAGCCCTCTAACCTACTGCATCACAGTATGGTACGGCAGCTGCACCAAGGCAGATAGAGTGAGGCTTCAGAGTGTGGTCAAGACAGCACAAAAGATCATCGGCTGCCCTCTCCCCTCCCTGATGGACATTTATTCCTCCCGCTGCCTCAGCAGAGCAGCAAACATTATCAAGGACAGCTCCCACCCTGGCTTCAACATGTTCAGCCTGCTTCCCTCAGGGAAGCGCTACAGGTGCCTCAGCACAAAAACCCACAGACTCAAAAACAGTTTCTTCCCCAAAGCGATAACCACCCTGAACTCACACATGCACCGTTAACACAGCCCCCCACTTCCCACTTCCTCTATGGACCACCACTATTTATACCAATTCTATGTGCAATAACTGTATATACATAACACTATTTATACCAATTCCATGTGCAATAACTCAACTGTACATACATAACACTATTTATTACATATTACTTACGGCTTGTAAATTGTACATTTTATATATATATATATATACATCTTCTTCCCTATGTTAATACTGTCCATATGTATATAGCGCTGCAGAACTGTACCCCCCCTCCCCCCAGCATGTTTACACTGAGTAGGAGATGCTCTGTATCTCATTGTACAACTGTATAGTGACAATAAAGGCATTCTATTCTATTCAGTGAGGTTACTGTACATGGCCTCTGACCTCTGAGTGAGTGCAGAATTGTTTTCATGTGTTTTAATGCCACATGAAACCTGTTCATGTTCTGATTTAACAGCAGATTTCTCCACATGCACACAGAGAAATATTTGCCTCTGCCACACAAAAAGTGGACCATATATTTGTTTTTGAATATTTCATCATGAAACTATTAAGGGATCAGAGTATTTCCTCAGTAAACAGTCTGATGCTCATGTTACTCCACTGAATCATTCTGTTGTCAGCTGACATCACTGAGAGTCACCTGTCAGTCACCCGCATTCTAAGAGGCAATGGAGAAGAGATGCAGGTTATGGACTCAGCAAGCTTAGCTGCACCTTGGATTGCATAATCACTCACAAATTGTGCCCTTCCACCAAATGGTTCAAACATTAATATATGATGTTTATATGTTTTATAATATATGTCTGTAACCTGTTTCATGTGCTCAACCATCTTACAATAGCAGTAAAGACGCATTGTGTGAGGCAAGCAGTTCTCTTGCCTCACAGTAAGGGGCAGTCGTGAGCTTTGACGTTCTTATGCTACTTTGCAGCTGCTGTAAGTGACAGCAAGCTAGCAGCAATCTTAGAGTCCATTGTTACAAGTCAAGTGCAAAAAAATAATGAACTTTTTTTTCCAGAAGGATTGGCAAATTAGTGTTATGCAGGGTACAGTTTGTCTGTGTAAAGAATGCTGATGAAACAGAACCTGTTAACTGCTGCCGATCGAATGCGAGACAGGACTGGCTCAATTTGTGGCAGCAGCAGCTCGTAGTGGTGTTGTGGTCTGCCACAGCAATTGCTACTGCTTTGATAATGTTTTTATATTTTACCCGAGAGTGTCCAGTCTCCAGCGTGGATCCTTTATACCAGCTGACAGCAGCTTTATCCCTGAATCGCCTGGGTCATTGTAGCTCAGATCCAGCTCTTTTAGATGGGAGGGGTTGGAGCTCAGAGCTGATCCCAGAAACATACAACCTTCCTCTGTGATAAGACAGCGTGATAAACTGCAGACACACAAAATAACAATCCATCTGTAAACACTCATCTAATGGTTTGTCTTTGTTTTACATTCATTTCATTAATTTAATTCAAGTTACATTTATAGAGTAACAGTCAATATCAAAATTTGGATCAAGTTGTATAGCAGTCGACTCTACAATATTAAATAGAGGTGACCTGAACAAGATCACCACTTGACTCCATTGTAAAAACTCAAAATCTTCCCAAGTATATTTGTTTAACTCCTAGTTAAAATATCTCATCATAGTTAAAATAAGACACAATCAGCTATAAAGTAACATTTCATTGGCAGATTTTTTTCACTACTTTCAAGCAAAAAATATTCTATTAATTAACGCTTTAAGACCTACCATAGAACCAAGTCCGCCAGAGCTTATATTATATTTTTACATGCTGTAGTGCCATTTTTGGGAGCATTTCAAGTTGCTATACATCAATACAACCATTATAGCCCAAATGTTAAATAATATGTATGCATTAAGTGCATAGTAATTATATAAATTGCAAAAAAGTGCAATAAACTACAAAAAAATTGAAAATCGTTTTTGTTTTTTTAACAACAACGCTAAAGCTATTCCGTTATACCTGTATGTAAAAAATACACTGCACCCAAAATATTTCATAGTTCAGCAACACTGATCAATCTAATAAACTTAAACCTACTCCATCCCCCCTATTCTGGTATTTTAAAGAGTACTTAGCAGAAATATTAAGCAAACTAACAAATAGGGTTGCAAACTCCCAGCAAAAAAAAGAAAATAGGGAACCACCGCCGACCCTCCACCTCATGATGCTTAATCGACGTAATCAACTTTTATTTGATGCAGTGTGGAAAAAAAAAATGCACAGAATTAAATTATTTTTCAAGAATAATTAAATAGATTCAACATCTTTCTTCAACAGAATTGCAAACTGCACAGATGGTACCTTCCCAAAAGAAAAAGTACTACAGCTTACTAGGGTATATTAGACTATACTTACTATATACAGTAATGGACTTCTACACATTTTACATCAGATTAAAACTTTGGTTTTGGTTTCCTCTTTCTGGTGCAAAGAGGGCCAAAAACAAAGAAGAGAGACAGACTCGCGACAGAAAAGCCGATCAATTGATCATTAAGCAGTTTCATGAAGTAGCAGCAGGAGAGGGAGGGAGAGAGAAGAGGCAGTCGCTCCATATATCGGTTGTTAAGCTTAACGTGGGAATGCTTTACAAACATTCAGAGATGAACTTAAACACTTGCTTTACTTCTCTCAGGGATAACTTCCTCCGAGATGAAATGCTGGTTTGCTAGCTAGGCTACAAATACACACAGCCGCTCTATCACGTGACGCATACTGCTCCGACGTGCTATGGTTATGAGCCGAGTTACGCCCTGTTGCAAGTTTTGTGAGGTGCTTTTTTAATATTTAATGGATCTGATTACATTTTTTATTTCTCTCCGATATCCGATCCAGTAATTTACGTCAGTATCGGACCGATACCGATACGTAATATCGGATCGGTCCATCTCTAATAAAAACTGAAGCATTTTAGCTTGGATTGTGGATTTAACAGAGGTAAAAAGGAGAAGCCCTTGTCAGTACTCTCATTTCATCATTTCAGATCAACTAAAATCTTCCAGGTAGTTTTTAAAACTATCTGATAATTGATTTGACTCCAACCTAAAAGTAACAAGTGTGTCAAGTCAAGTCAGCTTTATTTGTCTAGCATGTGTAAAAGATATCAAGTGTCAGTCAAATTGCTGAACAGAAGAACAAAGAAAAAGTTAAAAGAAAGAATTTAAATAAATTAAAATGAAAATATTACAAAAAAGTGTGACTCAATTTTTCAAAACCCCTCTTAAAAAGAATGTTTGAAATTGTATAAAGAGTTTATAAAAATGATCAGAGGAAGCAATTAACAAACTTCATCAAAAAGGACTCGAAGTTCCCGTGAAGTATTATGACTTTTTTGGAGTGTAAAAGACTGAATCCTGACCTGAGAATTTGTAGTGTACAATGTGGACTCTCCAGTGCAGCAGACAGAAATCTAAGTCCTGAATTCTCCAGGTCGTTGTTACTCAGGTCCATCTCTCTCAGGCTAGAGGATTGGGAGCTGAGAACTGAGGACAGAATTTCACAGCTTTTCTCTGAGAGATTACAGCCACCCAGTCTGATAAATTAACAAACAAACAGACAAAAGTAGTTAAATTTAAAGTTTATCAATGTTGCATGGAGGACTTACTAGGTTTGGAAACATTTAATGGTTTTTTTAGGACTGGCTAGAACTGCTATTGCTGTATTTAAAATATATCAGAAACAGACCTTTACTGTCACTGACAATAATGATAAATGGTAAGATACAACAAGAAAATTATGACTTTAACCTTTAGTAACTACATCTTTAACTGATTATTTAATTTGATTAAAAATAAATCATCCTTTACTCTAACCTCAGAGTTTCCAGTGTACAATGACGACTCTGCAGTGCAGCTGACAGACACTTCAATCCTGAATCCTGTAAGTTGTTGTTACTTAAGTCCAGCTTTTTCAGTTTAGAGGACTGTGAGCTGAGAACTGAGGACAGAGCTTCATAGCTTCTCCTTGAAAGAAAACAGCCACTTAATCTAGAAATAAAGAACAAAAATTTAAAAAAAATGGTTTTAAATATTCATTGAGGAATTACCAGATGTAGCAATAGTTTATGTTGTTTTGGGATTGCCTGGTATTACTATTGTCTTATTTTACACACATGAAGATCAACTGACTTCCAAACTGGTACTTAGAGCTGTTTTCACACATGAAGGATATGGAAGCTAAAGGCAACACAAGACTTTAATGCACATTGCATACTTCGCCACATGGTTAGCGCATGCCAAATTAATGTTATATTTGCTGGGACATTTGTTTTGTATTAACTTGGTGTGAATTTACTGGCAGTAATTCACTATCTAATAATGCAACCAAAAGCAAATAAAAATAACCTGACAATTGTATAGGTTTGCCTTTTATTTAGTAATGCAAGACAGATTCTAAATAATACTGGGAAAGAATGAATCCTGACATTAGACTTTTTAGGCAACAGTGTGGACTCTCCACTGCAACAGACAGAAGCACCACGCCTGAATCATGGAGGACATTGTTGCTCAGGTCCAACTCTTTTAGACTCGAGGCCTGGGAGCTGAGAACTGCGGACAGAGCTTCACAGCTTCTCTCTGAGAGGAAACAGCCACTCACCCTAGATATGAAGAACACCAACAAGAATAAAGGAACTAGATTAAAGTAAAACAACTGGTTATAATAAGATGCTTTTTGACTCTGAGCACACAACTAACACTAACAATAAGGAGACCTGCTTCACCACCTGAATTACAGGCACTACAGTGTACCGATGGTCAAGTAGAGAGTTATCAGATTTGGCAACATTTAATATTATTTAAAGGCTTGCTGGAATTACTATTTTCTGATTTTCAACACATTTGAAATATGTGCCAATAGAAATAATGAAAAATACTAAGAAACAACAAATGGATGACGCTCACCATTATTAGATAGTTAACTAGAAATTTCATTATTTGATGAGAAGGTAAATAACCCATTGATCTGACCTCAGAGTTTCTAGCATACAGTGTGGAATTTGCAGTGCAGCTGACAGAAGCGTCATTCCTGAATCCTGGAGGTTGTTAATACTCAGGTCCAGCTCTTTAAGACTAGAGAACTGAGAGCTGAGTACTGAGGACAGAGTTTCACAGCTTTTCTCTGAGAGTAAACAATCACTCAATCTAGAAATAAATAACACAGACAACCAAAAAAAAAAAAATAGATTAAAGAGTATTGATGGTGCAGTACAGAGTTAAAGGTTTGTCAATATTTAATATTCTTTCAGTGGCTGGAATTGGCATTGTCTGGTTTTAAACAAATATGAAATAGGTCAATTTACTTTCTATTATAAATAATGAAAAATACTAACAGACAACAACAAATACATGAAGTTTAAAGCTGGTATATGTTTAACTGCATATTATTTCATTTAGTAAACAAATAAAATATCATTAGATCTGACCTAAGCGTTTCCAGTCTACAGTGGGGACTTTGCAGTGCGGCAGACTGAAGCTTCACTCCTGAATCCTGGAGGTTGTTAATACTCAGGTCAAGCTCTCTCAGACTAAAGGACTGGGAGATGAGAACTGAGGACAGAGCTTCACAACTTCTCTCTGAGAGGAAACAATCACTCAATCTAGAAATAATGACCACAGACAACAAAAAAAAGTATTGGATTAAAGGGTGTTGATGGTTCCACAAAGAGTTATAAGATTTGGTAATATTTAATATTCTCTTAGGTGTGGCTGGAATTTCGATTGCCTGATTTAACAAATCTGAAATGTAGCAAGTTACTTCAACTAAGAAACAATGGAGAATACTAAGAAACAACAATAGATGGATAAAGTTGACCCTTAATACATGTTTAATCGCAAATTGTTTTATTTGATAAAAAATAAAAACAATATCCCTTGATCTGACCTCAGTGTTTCCAATGTACAGTGTGGACTTTGCAGTGCAGCAGACAAAAGCTTGACCCCTGAGTCCCAGAGGTTGTTGATACTCAGGTCAAGCTCTCTCAGAGTAGAGGACTGGGAGCTGAGAACTGAGGACAGAGCTTCACAGCTTCTCTCTGAAAGGAAACAACCACTCAATCTAGAAATACAAATGGACAGAAAAATTAGCTCAAATTAAATGTCTTGCCGCAAGTTCGCTCTTCAAGTTATAAAAATTCCTCCGCAAAAACAAATCTGTTCATGCCTGCTTCTCCAAGTGACTTCTTCATTTTCTAAATACACAGTCCAGAGACTCTGTGTCTCCAGACAGAAACATACATTAACTTACAGAGCTTTGTTGGAGGCTTTCACCACTGGCAGCATCCTCAGAAGAGCCTCCTCTGAAGCAGAGTATTTCTTCAGATCAAACACATCCAGATCTTTTTCTGATGACAGTAAAATGAAGACCAGCGCTGACCACTGAACAGGAGACAGTTTATCTGTGAAGAGACTTCCTGATCTCAGGGACTGTTGGATCTCTTCGACTAGAGAATGATCAATCAGTTCATTCAGACAGTGGAACAGAGTAATGCTTTTCTCTACAGACAGATTCTCACTTAGCTTCTCCTTGATGTACTGTACTGTTTTCTTAATGGTCTGTGAGTTACTTCCAGTCTGTGTCACGAGGCCTCGTAGGAGAGTCTGACTGGTCTGCAGTGAAAGACCCAGGAGGAAGCGGAGGAACAAGTTCAGGTGTCCATTTGGACTCTGCAAGGCCTTGTTCATTGCACTCTGGTGGAGATATTGCAGGTTTCGTTTGCTAAATAATTTGGACCACCAGGAGGTTGTTTCTTCAAGCAAATTGACTCCAGAGCTGATGAATGTCAAATGGACATGAAGAGCAGCCAGAAACTCCTGAACACTCATATGGATGAAGCAGAACACCTTGTCCTGGTACAGTCCTCTCTCCTCTTTAAAGACCTGTGTGAACACTCCTGAATACACTGAGGCTGCTCTGATATCGATGCCACACTCTGTCAGGTCTGATTCATAGAAGATCAGGTTTCCTTTCTGCAGCTGATCAAAAGCCAGTTTTCCCAGAGACTCAATCATCTTCCTGCTCTCTAGACTCCAGTGTGGATCTGTCTCTGTTCCCCCATCACAACTGACCTTATTTATTTTAGCCTGAACCAGCAGAAAGTGGATGTACATCTCAGTCAGGGTCTTGGGCAACTGTCCTCCCTCTCTGGTTTTCAGCACATCCTCCAGAACTGTAGCAGTGATCCAGCAGAAGACTGGGATGTGGCACATGATGTGGAGGCTTCGTGATGTCTTGATGTGGGAAATCATCTTGCTGATCTGCTCTACATCTATGAATCTCTTCCTGAAATACTCCTCCTTCTGTGGGTCAGTGAATCCTCTGATCTCTGTCACCATGTCACCCAGGAGGTATCTGATTGGCTGCTGCAGGTCGTGTGGTTATCCAGAGGCGAGCAGAAGGAAGCAGTTTCCCCCTGATGAGGTTTATCAGCAGCACATCCACTGAGGTGGACTTTCTAGGATCAGTTAGGATTGTAGTTTTGTGGAAGTCCAGAGGAAGTCGACACTCATCCAGACCATCAAAGATGAACACAACCTGGAAGTCTTCAAAGCTGCAGATTTCTGCTTCTTTGGTTTCAGTAAAGAAGTGATGAACAAGTCCCACCAAGCTGAACTTTTCCTCTTTCAGCACATTCAGTTCTCTGAAAGTGAATGGAAATATGAACTGGATGTCCTGGTTGGCTTTGTCTTCAGCCCAGTCCAGGGTGTATTTCTGTGTTAAGACTGTTTTCCCAATGCCAGCTACTCCCTTTGTCAGCACTTTTCTGATTGGTTCATCTCCTCCAGCTGAGACTTTAAAGATGTCTTCTTGTCTAATTGTTGTTTCTGGTCTGTCTGGTTTCCTGGATGCTGTTTCAATCTGTCTGACCTCATGTTCATCATTGACCTCTGCAGTCCCTCCCTCTGTGATGTAGAGCTCTGTGCAGATCTGATTCAGAAGGGTTGGGTTTCCTGCTTTAGCGATGCCCTCAAACACACACTGGAACTTCTTCTTTAGTGCAGATTTAAGTTTATGTTGACAAACTTCAGCAAAATATTCTGAATAACAATTATAAAAGCACAGAGAATTTTCATTAATTCTTCCAAAGACTGCTCATGATCATTTCACTCCAGATAAGAAATGACTGTATACAGGTTTAATTATAGGTTGGGGCATTAGTGTAAATGCTTGATTCATCCATCATAAATCTTTAGAGAAATCCTCTTACTGTAATACAGACAGTCAGCCAGAACTTCCTGCTTCATTCTCCTCAGGAAGGACACTGCCATCTTCACAAATGCCACTCTGCTGCTCATCCTCTGCTCATCATCGTCTGTGTTTCTCTCAAAGAATCCTGCATAATCTGGATTCAGTACCTTCTGGATCTTCTTCAGCTCCTTCTTCACAAAAGTGATGATGTTGTCCTCCAGCAGCTGAAACAACATACCTAATGAATGATCCAATCAGACTGAAATCATGGAGCCAAACATAAGATCCATGTTGGACACACTGACAATCCACTGGTCTACAAAGAGCAGCATGAAGATGACTGTGAACAGAATAGATATAAAAGTAGTTGTTTTGCATGTACAGACCATAAATATGGAGTCCAGGTGTGTTTGATGCTGCTGGGCAGACTGACCACTGGGACCCTCTGAGCTCCACTCCACTCTGTGGAGGAACCATGTGGAATTACTTCAAGCATGTGATAAAGATCCCATAGTTTTCTGCTCAAATAACTTAATCTGAATCAAGTTTGTCAAGTATAAAACCATCAGTTTCTGAAAATATAGGGCAAATAACCTCCCATCCATCTTCTTTCACTTTTCCAGGGGCGGGTCAAAGCAGCTTAAGCACAGAAGCCCAGACCGTGTTCTGGGTTTGCTTCAGGCCCTCCTCCCGGTGGGACATGTCCAAAACAACTCATTGATAAAGATGCCCAGACCAAGTTAACTGACTCCTTTCGATGTGGAGGAGCAGTGGCTCTACTCAGAGCCCTTGCGGGATAGCCAAACTCCTCACCCCATTTCTAAGGGAGAAGCCAGTCACCTTTCAGAGAAAGCTAATTTCCACTGTCCACAATCTAGTTCTTTCGGTCACTACCTACAGCTCGTCACCATAGGTGAACTGGTACATCAAGAGCTTCACTTTCACACTCAGCTCTCTCTTCACCAGTGGTGATACAGAGTCTCCTTTCCAGCACCCTAGCATAGACTCTTCCAGGGAGGCTGAGGAGTGTGATCCCCATATAATTGGAGCACACCCTCCGGTCTGCCAATCCAGATGTTTAAGGTTCAGCCTTAATGCCAATGAACAAGATCTCTTGTGCCCTTAACTTTGCCAACTACAACACAGTACAACAGTAAGGTCCAGCAATGCTTTAACACCTGTAAGGAGATAGCGAAATAAAATATAAGCTTCTAGTATTTTTTTTTCTAAAGGTAGCATTTTTTGTTTGAGCTTTATGCTCCATCTCCTTCATTTCTGTTTCATTTGCAGCTTTAGTTTTAAAAATGTCCTCATTCAGCCTCTGTTTTTTCCGCTTTATCACAACCTCTAATTTATGTTTCTTCAGTTGTAGCTTTACTTACAGCTCGGTTAATCCTACAACATTGTCCTTTTTCCTGTTACTTGGCTGTAATGCTTTTCTCCTTTGGTAGTTGAGTCACCTTATCCACAGGAAAAATCAAACCCTTCAACCAGTATCTTCTGTTCAACCAGCGGATGGTTCATTTGTGACACAACCAGTTCTTCTTTCCTCAAATTACCCTGAACACCAGAATACCAGCATCTTTCACAGACCTGTTCAAATCAATCATCATGACATCATGACAATGACTCAAAAGAGAGACTCAACTTATTCTTTTAAAGTACTATATAAATATAAACAATATAAACATAATAGCCTACAAAACAAGGCAATACCGTGAGCTAATGAGAGATTATATCAAAGTACAAGAAAATGAGACTTCAGACCTGCTAGAAAGGAGTTTCACTGAATAATGCGAAGCTCCAGCTGTAGGAGGAGTAGGCCTAAAAACAACTACAGCTAACAACCTAAGGAGTTTGCAAAGAAAAGCGTCTGGACTTCTTTGAGTTGCTTGAAGACGTTTCACCTCTCATCCGAGAAGCTTCTTCAGTTCTAAGGGTCAATGGTGGAGAGTCCCAGATTTAAACCCAGTGGGAGTTTCCCCCCAAAGAGGGACAAAGGAACCCCTGATGATCCTCTAATCACATGAGCCAAGGTGTGAAAGCGGGTGAGGGTCCCAATAAGCCAGGGTTTCGGGTGAGCTCATTGTGAAACCTGGCCCCACTCTATCATGTGATTTCCTGAGGTCAGATGGCCCAGGATGTGAGTGGGCGTTGAGGTGTCTGGGAAGGGAACTCAAAACTGGATTATAGATGGCAGACAGTTGGTGTCGTAAACCACCGCCTCTGTTCAAAGATGGTCGCTCACAGTGGACGTAAATGGCTTCTTTCACTCCTCTTTCAAACCATCTGTCCTCTCTGTCCAAAATGTGAACGTTGGCATCCTCGAAAGAGTGTCCTGTATCCTTAAGATGCAGATGTACTGATGAGTTCCCACTGGGTTTAAATCTGGGACTCTCGGCCATTTGACCTTAGAACTGAAGAAGCTTCTCGGATGAGAGGTGAAACGTCTTCAAGCAACTCAAAGAAGTCCAGACGCTTTTCTTTCCAAGCTCCTTAGACTAAGATGACCTGGATGACTGAGAACCTTCACAGACATACAGCTAACAACACAAACTAGAATTTAAATCTGGCACACAAACCAGATATGATTGACATGTCGGTCATCTTACTCTGGAGCTTTCTCGCTTTCCTCTAAACCTTAAGGCTACGTCTGCACGTGGATGGCTATTTTTTAAAAACGCAGAATTTTCTATGCGTTTGCACCTTTCATCCACATGTGAACGGTGTTTTTCGGTCACTGAAAACTGAGATTTTTTAAAACTCCTGCCAGGGTGGAGATTTTCAAAAACTCAGTTGTTGCCTTTACAGGTGGACAAGGAAAATTGAGATTCAGTGCGTGCCATTTTGATGTCACGCTCTGTGCCATGCTATTGTTTACATGAGATGAATTTCTACAATAAATCCTGTTGCTGTTAATCTGACTACTTGCGCTTTTATACGCTTAAATATATACATGTGTATATACATATATATATACACACACGAAGTTACTGTCCCTCCGTTTAGAAATACAGAGGCGTCAGAGTGAACTTCTACATTCAACACAGACACTCTCACAACCCAAAATCCCAATGTCGGCTTTGAATAAATTTATTTTTTTTAAATTAAACTACAAATCCTGTATGCATTGATTAAGTTTCCTATACTGTTTTGGGTTTTGTTTATTCCTAAGCTGCAAGTCTACACCAGCCAAAATACTGTCTTTAGTTAATAACATTTGAAATGGTGAAGGGTTTTGTGAGAGCACAAAAACCCTGTTTACTCTTTCCCTCCCTGGCTTCTAGGCCTCTGAATGGCCAACATTTCTTTTTAGCGTTTACATGTGACTGGAGAAATTTTTTTTCAAAACTGCATGTGTGGACGGGATATATTAAAAAAAAAAAAGAAAAAAGAAAATCTCCGTTTTCAAAAATACCCGTGTGGACGTAGACTTCACACAAACTCAAAAACCTGTGAAACAGAACATAAAGACCCAACAAATTCTTCTGTCGTTCAATTATCCTGAACACCAACAACATGCTGGTGTCAGCATCTGTGCAAATCAATCACCATGGCAACAACTCCAAAGAAAGACTCACTTAATTAATCAAAGCAGCACAAACACACTCGCCAATCAAATACTTTGATCTAAAGCTCACACACACAAAGCTGCTTTACAGAGGTCGTCATGACTACCAGGTGCTGCCTTTGACACGGCGGCCATCTTACTCTAGAACTTTCCCAGTTTCCACCTTAAAAATTTGGTTAACTTTGAGCTGTTTATCTGCAGTGGACTTCATCATCACACCGAGTTTGAGTTTTGATGGATTTTCTGAAAAGTGGTTACAAACTTTAGTTTGTAGAAGTTAATAATAATAACCAGCGTTGAGTAATTTTTGATGCTGAGTTTTACGAGTAAAAGTGAAATCTGTGCAGCACAGTTAGTGCCTCCTCCTCAAACTTCCTGCAACATACAGCACAACATGACTCATGGAAGAAAACATGAGTATGAGCATCACTTCCTGTTTGCTGAAGTGGATTTTTAGCTGTTTAGAAACCAAAGGCTTGTTTTTAAGTGACAGTTTAAATGGGATTGAGGGAATGACGTGTTTGCACTGCAGTTTATTTCCCAGAACATCAAGCTAAAGTTAAATCAAGGAGTTCATGTTACTAACAGCTCACCTCTCTGCAGCAGAGACTTTAAAATCAATGGGCCAATCTTTAGACCCGTCACTCTGTAAGGACACAGAGCTGGGTGGAGGTCCAGGTGGGTTCCTGTGAATAATGATGGAGCAGTGATGTGAGTGCTGAGCTGTGACATGGAGAAGAGTCATGGACAGTTAGAGATGGTCATCTCACCTCTGAGCTTTGGTCTGGCTCTCATGTTCCCCACACAGAGTGGGTTTAAAGGGAGGGACTCCCTCCTCTCTGTCCTCACACTGACCCATGCTGCTCAATTCACATCAGCTCACACACACTTTCTACCTTCACCTGCAGAGGAAACACAAATCATTCATGTGCACATCAACTGAAATCCTCCTTTCCATCATGTGTGCTGTCCAAATATCAGCTGCTTCTTTCCTGCTTCATCTCAGTGTCAGCTGAATGCAGTCAGACAGCAGTGTGAGGCAGAGGAAGCTGCCATCAGCTGCTCTGCTATGAGTCCACTAGATCAGTGGTTCCCAAACTTTTTTTTGCTTGACCCCCCTTTTTTCTTTTTTACAAGAAAAATATTCCGCCCCAACCACACACACCCATATTTCATTTTCAAACTCCACTGCGGTTTACTTCATACCTCAAACATTTAGTAAGTCTTTTTTTGGGGGGGGGAATGCAGCTGTTTCTATGCATTTGGACCTTTCGTCTACATGTAAACAGCGTTTCGAATCACCGAAAACTTTTTTAAAACTCCTTTTTTACATTTATGTGTGGACGAGGAATACAGTATGTGGTATGTGCCCTTTTTTTCATGTCACGCTGTGCGCCACGTCATTGTTTACATGAGATGAATTTCTACGATGGCAGATACAGACAAAATACTGTTAATCTGACTATCTTCGGGTTTTACACGCTTACATATGGATACACAGTTACTGTCCCTCCATTTAGAAAGGCAGAGGCGTCACGGTGTAATTACTTTACATTAGCATTTTTTTCCTGTGTAATAATATTCAACATTGCTATCAACACATTTTTCAAAAAAGCCTCTCTGTGAAAAATGGCTTCAAAAACATAAACAACTGTGGGATACTGTTTGCCTGTGATTTGAACAGGGGAACAATTTTTTTTCTAACATCTCCAACATGTCAGGTGTAGTTAGTCATTACAAGAAGTGTTTATGAACTAAAAATCCAAAATGTGGGATACTGTTCGTGATTTGAAGAGCCCAGCGCATGCTCCCGACACAGGGGAAACTAATTTTGCAGGGGAGACCTACCTGTGCAGGTGAAGACAAAGGCAAGACATGCTTCATCATATTTTCTAGTCTTTGGCTTGGAAGGAAGTTGGTTTGGAAACATATTTGGCAATGCGTCACCTCCTGCTTTGGGTTTCTGTGAAGGCCCCATCGAAAACGTGTCCATTATGATAGCAGTGTCCAAACGTTCTGTTTTTTTTTTCTTTCATACCACACCCCCCCTACAATGGCTCTGTGCCCCCCCTAGGGGGCGGGACCCACACTTTGGGAACCTCTGCACTAGATGGAGCCATGAAGCACACACGATGCATTCACTGACACACTGATTCACTGTGACTGGAAGCTTCAGTCCATTAATATTCAGTCAGTTCAACATGTCTGAAAAACATCTCAGCTGATCCATGATTCAAAGAGGATCAGCAGAGTTAACGAGTTGAAGAATTGGATGTTCCAGTTCATTCAAATACAGCTGCAGTCAGAGAACCAGAGAAGAGTGTAAACAAACAAACAAACAAACAAGCAAACAAGTTTCATTGAGACCCTCAAGCTGTGACAGAGAACCTGTATAAACATCAGGATTGTTTCTGATTGTTTATGAAGAAGTTCTAAGACCTGCTGTTAACAGCTCACCGTGATCCTGATTTAAATCTCTTATTAAATACCAGGAATCACAATGAAAATAGCACATTGACTGTAACATTAATGTTTGTATCAACATTAATGTACTAATTTAACAGAAGGCACACTCTTACTGAATATTTCTAAAGTACACATGTGATGTGCTGAAATTTGAGTATTTTTACAACTCGAAAGAAAAGTTTAGAGGACTTTACTGCTGCAGATTCAGGAACAGAAGCTAGTCTTTTTGTGATTTTATCTCTTAACCAAAAACATTTAAGTTACAGATGTTTCATAAAGTGAGACTCTCAGCTTAAAAAAAAGTATTCAAACTGGTTCTGCTGGAGGCAACAGCATCAGTCTGAGTCAAATGACTGTCTCCTCTGTCTGGGTGGAAACAACATTACTTCCTTTTGGAAGACAGCCAGTAGTTTGTGACACAGTATTTCTGATCTAAACTTTATCTCTTATTATTAAAATAATCCACAAACTCCACTGTAAACTCCTGTCTGTGAGTTTGAACCTCGACTGTCTCTCCATTCAGAGTGTCAGTGAGCGGGGGAGCAGCAGCTCTTCCACAGCTGATGTTAGCAAGGAAAACATTACACACTGACTTTAATGGAGAGATCGGAAATACAAACCCATACAGTTTGTTGTGTGAAGAAATCAAACATGAGCAAAACAAACAGCAAAGTTCCTAAAGACAAACTGTTAAAGGAGGAAACAAAGCAAACTTACAGTTTCTTCACACACATGAACAACAAGCCCTACTCCACAGCTGGACACTAAACACAGACACACAGGTGAGCTGCTTCCTGGAAGGAGGCAGGACTCCACCTGAAGCAGGACAGGTGGGAGGAGGCCGCAGCAGACAAATTCATTTAACTGGAAATTTTAATTTTTCTCTCTTATTTCCTGTTATATTTGCATTAAGTTTGCATTTGATTTCTGTGTGTCTTTGTTCAGATGTAACTAATGCCTTAAAACGTTTGACATCTGTTGAATGGACAGCCTCAGTCTTTGTCTCTGTAGACAGTCAGTATTTAATTCTATTCTATATAGTATTCTTTCTATTTTGTATAGTATGTTATTCTGGTTATCTTATTCTATTCTATTGTTTTTCTCTTTTTTTTCATATTTTTTTACTGCTCTTGTGGGACTAATAAAGGTTTGTCTTATCTTATCTTACTAGACTCAGAATTCTTCGAGCTTCCAGCACACCTGTGGCTTTGCAGGCTGACAGGTTTTTGGTGGCCCTTTCTACCCCACTGGTTGTGAGTGTGTAAATACCCCACTAGTTCTTTTGGGCTGCAGTTAACTTTGAAGGAACAGGTGTGTCTGCCATGACCAGATTAATTACAATTATCTGGGATACATAGATTTCATAATGCATGATGCATGCAGATATCTCTATCAGTTAAACCTGGTCTGACGCTTCTCGGATGAGAGGTGAAACGTCTTCAAGCAACTTAAGGAAGTCCAGACGCTTTTCTTTCCAAGCTCCTTAGACCCTGTGTCTCTTGAGGGTTTGTTCACTAAAATTCATATCTCCCGCTCTGTGCAGTGTGTGCGCATACTCGGTGTAACAACATCAAAGAGCTAATAGTCTCTGCGCACACGCTGACAATTAGAGCGCCACTGCCATCTACTGTGCTGGATGTGCAATTACACTTCATTCTAATAACCAAATTCCCTGGGGTCACACCCCCATCCCCACCCCCAAGCATCGCACCATTTGAGAAGGACTGGTGTATATGATGGTGTCGTCTGTGGAAGGATGTGCAGAGCAAAAACAAAAAAAGCGAAGAACAACAGTATGAAACTCATTTTAGAGAAAACAAAGAAATGTGAAGCTCTGGTGACAGATATAAACACAGTTGATGGTTTGAATCCCATCAGGTTCTGGACCCCTGCTCTCTGTCCAATCACAGACTGAACACATCAGCAGGACCACCAAAGTCCTCAGATGAATCCAGGGTCTGTCCTCAGCCTTTGAGAGCTTCAGTTACTCACAGTTAGACACAGTAACAAATATGTCATCATCCATCTTCTTCTACACTCTATCACTGATCACTAAAACTAGCTGATGTCTGTCCTGATTTCCAGGTAGGACAGACTGCAGTGAGTTTAATAAGCTGTGTTAGAGACACTCAGAGGGACAGCTTCATCTGTCAAACAGGATCTATGATCTATGATGGTTTGATTACTGCATTTAACAGAGTTCATGGTTGAGCTGAAACAACAAGAAGACTCTGCAGGTGCACCTGGAGCTCTGTCATTAGATTTACTGCAGAAACCGGATCAAACTGGATCCAACTGGTGCTCTTGTTGGGATCCAGGGTGCAGCAGGTCTGTGCTGAGCAGAATGAATAAAGCCAATCAGATGTCTCTGTATGAGGAGGCGGGGTCACAGGAGGTTCACAGAAACTCTGCAGCAGCATCATCAGCTCACATGGAAACTTTGATGATTCACTTCTGTGGTGTTTTTACAGAAACACGTCACAAAATTAGCACCACCTGTTTTGTGTGTGAGCTTTGAGTTTCTTGTCTTCATTCTGGATTCTTGTGTTGGTGTTTTTACACACAGTAGATGTTTCCTGGTTGGTTCCTTGATGACCACATGAAGCTTTCTGAAGCTTGGATTGAAAATGCTTCATTACTCAAAGCTTTCCAACACAGGCCTCTGTGGCGCCATCTGGTGGACAAACATATGAAGTGCAGCGTGAATCTACAAATTAAAATTAACTGCTTCAGCTACCTTTATATATAACATACTATAACCTATATAACTATATGTATAGTGTATTATGTAGGTTTTAGAGCTGGGGGTAGAATTGCTGATGGCCTGGTTGTTATTTATGTTCCCCATGGTTCACCAGCTCTCACACAACATCAGCACCAATGATCCACATCCTTATAAACCTCTGAATCAGGTCCTGAAGCTGTGACGTCCTGAGTGAAGACCTCACTGATCACATGACTCTGGTCACCTGGACTCAGTGTTTCTGAAGCAGTGTGCTGGGTTTTTAAAAATACGTGGCTGCTGCCTGATGTTGGGCCCACAGAGGAAGACGACTCACTCACTCTTCTTCACTTCCTCCTTAAACATGTGGAAGGAGAGCAAAGTGCTGCCAGACTCTTATTTCTGACAGGAACAGAAGAAACCACAGCAAACTGGTCCAGTTATTCATCTTCATCACAATCTATTTATTTCTCATGGTGTCTTCAGTCTGAGGGTTTGAAGTTTCCATGTCTGTGTGATGTGTGGTGTGAAGGCTGCTGGTTAAACTGGGACTCACTGTTTAAAGCACCGAGTGCTCATAGAGAGATGCTCCATGAGTCCCAGTACAGACTACAAACATGGTGGAAACTTAGCTTTGATATCCACACACTCTGCACGTCTGTGAGTAACTGTGATGAAGATGTGCAGAGATCTGTGTACAAACAGGAGAAAGACTGTAAAGACTCTGTGCTTCTAACAGCCTCTGTTAACATATGTGAGGCTGTTTGTTGTTGTTGCCATGGAGCTTTTCACTGTTTGGGTCAGCAGGTCATGTGATCAGGTTTGTTCTGTGAAAGCTGGACGATGGTTCAGTGTCAGGGTTTGTTTGCATTCATCAATAAATATCTAAATAAATCAAAGACTCCATGTTTGTTCTTTCATCATGTGACCTCTGCTCATCCATCTCTGTGTGTATCAGGATACATTTAGTTCATAATACACAGAAAAATCAGAGTTATTACCTGTAATAAATGTGAAAGTAAAGATTCCTGCAGTGATAACCAGGCAGGACTGAAACACATCACAGCTGTCACCACGGTAACAGCACCGTCCATCCACAGGTGAGGGGCGGAGCAAAAAGAGGGACTTTCACCATTTTATACTAAAAACACTCAACTAATGTTTCTAATATGAAACAAATAAGCCCACATTAATGTGAGCATTTATTAAATAATCATAATAATGATTTCCTCCTGATCTCATTTCCATAGCAGAGAAAACTGTGGTGTATATTGAGGTGGAGGGTGTGGTCTATGGCTCAGGTGTAGAGTGAGGGTGGGGTGCACCACAGCAGCATGCTGGGACTGCTGAGGGTGGAGGAGGGAGTGATGATGACATCAGAGCTGCAGCAGTCAGCAGCACAGAGACCAGTGAACACACAGTCTGTTCATCTTTGCATAGATACAATATATAGCACAATATTGAATGACAGAGACGCTGTGTGAGCTTCCACAGATACACTGACGTCAGCATCCAGAGTCCTCCTGCTGCTCCCCCCTCAGAGCCCCGTGATCAGCACCAACACATTCAGTTAGATGACAGAGTCCAGCTGCAGCTAGAATCAGCTCTGTGAACAACAGCACAGCGTCAGTGTTTCACACTCAGTGAAAGGAGGAAACAGCAGAAGAACACCATGTGTGCTACGTTTCCCAGGACACACTACAAACTGCACAAATACAGAGCAGCACGTGGAAGGACCTGGAGCTGCATTTAAAGAGAAAAGACAGCGTGATGTCCTGTATGGACAGGTGGAAGGAACCAAGTCCTCAGCTGAAACACTCGTGTTTGTCCACAGACAGGAAACACAGCAGGAAACAAAGAAGCTCATGGATAACACACTTCCTGTCAGTCAGAATGAGGCTGGAGCCAAACACAGAAAGGTGTTTTTGTCCAGATGAGCCCAGAGAAGAAACACGAGTGTTCACAGACATCAGAAGCTCAGAGAGGTGAAACATGAGGTTGGAGTCCTCGTCAGCATCCAGAAGAGCTGCTGTGAAACCCTGAGTACTCATGACAGACTCTGATGGCACAAACACATCATGATTCAAACATGAAGACAAACATGGAGCTCCTGATCCTCCTGCATGAGAACAAGCTGACATGAGCGCTGTGTCTGAGAGTGTCTCCCTGTCACAGTGACAAGAACACAGCTGCTGCTCACAGTCATTAAACTGACCTGAGGTCAGCTGCTAGCACGTCTCTGTGCTCCTTACATATGAACCATGTGACCTCACATCAGTGCTGTGGATGACTGTAGTCATAGAAGAGTAGAGCTGTAGCAGGTGGTGTGAGGAGGAGGAGGAGGTGGTGTATTCTAGTTAACGCAGTACTGAAACACTCCAGCAGAGGGCGCTGTTAAGTCCTTATTGTAACACAGTTACTGTGTGCAGTTATACTTCATACATAATCTGCACTTATTTCCATCAGACATGCTGTCAGTAAATGATTGGTTTCTATTGATTCTACTTCCTGTTGACTAGTTTGATGACAGTGAAACAATCACAGCTGATTGTGTGATGATGTAAACTGTCACTGTTACATTCAGTGTGTGTGACATCATGTTAGTGCAGCTGATAACAGCCTGGTTATGATGCTGTTAGAAACACATGGACGTGTCCATAGATCAGTGTGTGTTTAACATGAGAGCTTCAGCCCTGCTGATGTGTTCAATAAAGACATGCAGGAAAACTGATGAGACTCTGAAATAACTCTTTATATTTATAATGTAACTCTGCATCAAAAGAACAACAAAGGATCCCAGACAGGTTCAGGGGCGGATCTAGAGAAATTTTCTTAGGGTGGCAAAATCAAAGCCTGTTTTTTTCAAAGACACATGCAGGTGGTTACATATGGTTAAAATGATTCAAATGCAATAAGTATACACCTTGATGCATTCTCAATCATCCAGGAAAGTAAATCTCCAAAAGTTTTATCTGTTCATCTGGACGTAGCGTTTTGTGGGAGAAACGTTTCGTCATCATCCAAGTGACTTCTTCAGTCTCAGCTGACTGCAGGTTTCAATCTTATAAACAGTACATTTGCATAATGACTGAAACCAGCCCACTGAAGGAACAATGGGCTGTGAGGTCAGTTCCTTAATCATAATTATGCAAATTCCCATGACCATTGATCAACAATCACTGACCAAAACCCACTGATCAAAGAACACTGATCAATGGCCATGAGTCCCATTCACAGAGAGTTGGGGAATGGCTGCAATCACAGCATTGTAAGATGGCGAAAGATGTACCCTTAGGCCCCCTCCTCGATTCAGAGATGGTCTTTCCCTTTTCACGTAAATGGCCTCCTTGACTCCGCGCTCAAACCAGCGTTCCTCCCTGTCCAGGATGTGTACATCCTCATCGTTGAAAGAGTGTCCACTGGCCTGTAGGTGTAAATAAACTGCAGAGTCCTGGCCTGATGAGGTTGCTCTTCTGTGTTGTGCCATCCGCTTCGCCAGAGATTGTTTGATTTCCCCGATGTATAAATCCTGGCAATCCTCCTGGCACTTAACAGCGTACACTATGTTACTCTGTTTGTGTCGGGGGACCCGATCCTTGGGGTGGACCAATTTTTGGCGTAGCGTATTTTGGGGTTTAAAAGCCACAGAGACGCGGTGTTTAGAAAAAATGCGTCTCAACTGTTCTGATACTCCTGACACATATGGGATCACTACAGGTTTTCACTTGGGCAGCGGTTGTCCTTCTCTCCTGGATCGGCTGGAGCTTTCTTTAGGTGCCTTTCCAGCTTTGACAAAAGTCCAGCTGGGATAACCACATTTACTCAGGGCCTTCTTGATGTGCTGTCCTTCTGCCTCCCTGGCCGCTGTGTCTGTGGGGATGGTGTTCGCTCTGTGTTGTAGCGTCCTGATGACACCCAGTTTGTGCTCCAGTGGATGATGAGAGTCAAACCTTAGATACTGATCCGTATGCGTAGGTTTACGGTACACGTCAGCTTTTAGATGTCCCCCATTACTGATGGAAATCTCACAGTCCTTTTGAGTTTACGTTTGTATTTCACCCTCAAATTGTTTCATTTTATTTTTCCCCTTGCCTTGTTTGATATCGTTCTTTTCAGCTCAACTGAATTTAGTTGTTTTTTTCACTGACATACTGCATTAGTATTACTGATCTATAATCACACAAAGAACTTAAAATCCTAGTAGTATTTTTTTACTGTAAAAAACCCACAGACATGTTGAGTAAATTTTTATAACTTGAAAATGAAGCGAGATCGATCAACTGGAGACCAGAACAACAAACGACGGAGGCTCCAGAAAAGTGCAATCAAACGATGAGTTTATTAACACAGGAGAACAATCATCAGCATATGGCTTGTTTCCTCTGACAAAAATACACTGGGTTCTGGTTTTATAGCAAAGAGGATCACGCCCCCACGTACACGTCAATACAGGTCAAAAATACATTGTTTACAGACAAGGGTACATCATGTACATCTTAATAACTATAAACAGACATATAACTTCTCTTTTCTATAACACCTGCCTTTTAAGGTAATAAACTTCAATCTTCAGGGTCTCTGAGAACTAATAATGGACCCTTGTCATCAATCACTAAGTAGACTGAATTGGCGCAGGTCTCAAAAAGAAGCAGAAGACACTTGGGCCTTCGCTCAGGCCTGCTACTAGATTAATATGTGTATTGTAAGCATGCATGCAATTAACCTGCTATGTTCTCATCTTCCCTCAACATGTATCACCTGGACACTCTCACCAGTGAAGCTTAAAACCCTCTTGGATAGAACATCAACTCTAAACAAGCACAGATATGCAATGTGTATAAAATGAACTCAACCTGTGAATAGAAAGGTCAATGTGATGACAAACATATTCAATGCAATATGAACCCTGTAAGAAATATTACTGATAAAATAATACTGTAAAACATGTTATTAATGCATTTATCATAAGGCAGATTATATGGTAGCAATAAAAGAATCTCTGAATCCTAACAAAATGCAAATATAAATTGTACATTTTGCAAACATATACAAGTATTTATCTAAAAATGAAGCCAATACACCTGCCGTTTTTTTCATTTTGTACAACGATTTAAAAATATTACTAAAACTAAAATGAGAGAACAATCAGGTTTTGCAATAAGATGCCCCACAAATGATGTGTGCCAGTTAAAAAAAGTTTGTCCACCAAAAGACAGAGGAGAGCAGCACAGGGATAAACCTGCAGGCCTGACAACAGAAGGTGTATCAGCTGCTGCTGAATGAAAGAAGAGGATCTTCAGGTCTGGAACAAGGACGAGCTGAGAGTGTTAATAACGTTACTAATGTTCAGTTACACTTTACTAGGTCACATCTGTGACACACGTCACTTAAATAAAGAAGGAAATATTGGCTCTGTTTTATCTGCTGGGCCCAAAAGTGACTCCCCGTATTTAAACTGCTATGAATAACTTGTTGGTCTATAATATGTGAAACATGTGTCAAATGTCTCCATCATGAAAGATATCAGGTCATCTTGAGCCACAAAAACATTCCTATCATGAGGTAGAAGCTGGAATCAGTTTGTTGCAGAGGGACGTTTATATATCCCATATTTATCCAGTTAAAGTCACATTGAAATTCAAAAATGTCTTTTCAAGAGTCGTCTGTCCAAGAGGAGCAGAAACAAATATAACAACAGTTATTTAAGCTGTTTTAAAGGCCACAAAGGAGCAGATTGGTTATAATGCAGCTGCTTCAGAGGAATAAAGATGAAACACTGGTTTTATTTCATGTGTAACACCTTTCAATCATGTGTTGACTAAAGTCTATTGACCAGTATAAGTAAAGACATCACACACACACACATGGAAACACTGAAACCTGTTTTTGGTGCAGCAGCGGTCCCAGCTGCTCGCCTTTATCTAGACTGGGTCGGCTGCTTATCTCAATATAATCAATGTTTAAAGTTCTCAGTGTTTCTGTGTTGCTTCGTATAGGATCTCCCAGCATCATCACTGTGCTGTCCAATCATTGTGTGCTAGGTTACCCTTATAGTGCGATGTGTGTTTGCACAAAGAGAAGCATGTGTGTCAAATATAAATAAGCACAGAACAGAAAAAGCTGCCAGTTTCTTCTATTTAGAGTCAAGTTAGTGTTTTGTGTCTTTGTTTGAGGCCTAATGTGAAGCAGAGGTGTGTGTAACTGGACTGCTCTGTTATATGTGTGACATGTGTGCTTCAGCATCATCTTCCTCACTGCTGATTCCTTTGTGTCATCATGTGTTGAGAAGAGAGAACAGTTATAACGGAGGAGCAACAGGAAGCCCTGAAATCTGCATCAACAAGGAAGTGTTGGCTCACCAGTGATCCCAGCAGAGCCACTGGTTTGGCTCCAGTTGTTACAGATTCAATGATGTTGTTCCTACAGATACATGTTAGCATCTTTATTGTAGTAAAGTCTTGTAATGTGAAGCTAGAAACAAGGCAGGAAACAGCTCCATGATCTGATCTTAATGATGTTGTTTTTATTTCTGTCTTTCAGAACTGGATTGAAACTATCAAAGGTCTAAAAACAGCCTCAACCCTCCCAAAGACAAACTTTACACACGTCATCTTTCAGCTACAATCTTTGTTGCAGGGATCTTCTGCCAAACAAGGCTGAGAGAAGATTTCTTACAGCTGTCATGTTGATGCTGTTTCAATCTTTGGGCAAACACACTCATATATTAGGGCTGATATCAGGGCTGCACAAGTTCTTTGTGATCATGAATAATAGAAGTGTGCCTGTTGAAGATCATGTTTCTACATGATTATATGTCCTGTTATTGTTCTGTATTATATTCAGCTTTCAGCATCCTTTCCCAGCCCCTGTTACACCATCCATACAAAGCCAATCTGACTGTGAGCCAATGTGTTTGATAGTTTGTGTTGGATCAATAGATTTGACAGACTTGGTTCTCATCCAGAGGGAAACAGTCCAAATTCAGATCTAATGAAATGATGGAGGCTGTTTCCTACCACGGTGCTAATGTGTGACTAACAAGGCTCATGGTCTCCAGCAGACAAGCGCCTGGAATGAGGTGAGCTGAGTGTTGCTTTGGTGGGTCTGTGCCCACGTCATGCATCAGGATTCATATTGGCAATAGTTCATATCTCTGTTCTTTAGCCTTCATCACAAAGCTGTGAAGGAAAAACAAACATCTGACAGGATTTGATGGATGCAAAGTCCACTGAGCTCTTTGTCATTTACAAACTTGTCCAACCAACAAGAGCACAGATGAAAAACACAGTGACACTTAAAGGATTTTGCCATATATGAGCATAGATTACTTTCATATAGATTTGCAATGCAGGCTTTTGGTGAGCCGCTGGGTTGTGTCTAATAATCATCTCAGCATTTTACAATAGAATAGCTCTTTATTAGCTCTTCATTTATTGTTATTGGACATGAAACAAGGAAGCTGTGTTTCTCATTGGATGTTAGTTTCATGTTCATCAGGATCATTTTCTAAAGAGCTGATATTTAGACCATTTACTGCACTGGCTGCACATCCTGTCTACATTTCTCTGTATGTGCTGTGTTTGTCTTTCATATTTCTCCATATTGACACAAACAGTGAACAGCAGTAGATCTACTCTTCATCTGTTTTAGGCCCAGTGAAAGATCTGAAGCAGAAATGGTGTCATTAGGAGAAGAAGAACGGCGAGGAGGCAGCAGCTCTTAAAGATGAAACACAGCAACTTAGCCCTGAGCTCAGAGAGCTTCACATGAAAAAGCTCCTCAAGCAGATCATGTCAGAGGTTTGTCATCAACAGGAGGAACTGTTCATATCATAGAATGAAGGATGCTGTCAGCTGGATGAAGAAGGTTATTTAATGGCAAACGTTCACATTGAAGTCAAATTGTTGTGGTGTTGAACAGATTCATGGACTGATTGTCTCCAGAATGTTAGAAGAGCTTCAATGAATCATTAGAAACAACTTACAGCTGCACAGTTGTGTCAAACACATCTTTGTGTCATTGTGACATTTTTGTGTTTCTACATGTGACACACGTCTAAAACATGCACACAATTTGAAGACAAACAGGGATCATTTGTTCCCACAGCCAGATGCTGAGAGCCATTTCCTTGTAGTCCTGTGTCTATATATATGTACCATTAGATGTTATTGGAATGATTGTCAGCTTTGATAGTTTCATGTATGTTTAGCTGGACGGCTGTTTGATCCTCCACATGTTTAAAGGTGTCCAGTCCTGAGACACTGGGGGTGGAAACAGCTGTGATGTCATCTGTCACAAAGACAGAAGTGCATGAAGTGAGCAGCCAAGGAACCGCTGATGTTTTGGATTCAACAGCATTTGAAAGGTTGACACAGACACATTTGCACATAGAAAGCTGAATTTGTCATATGCCACAGTGAACTCACTGTTCAGTGTTTTTCAGGAAGCTTCTTAACTGCCTCTGCTGCCAAACAAGCAGCTGATGTCCTTGAGAAGAAGCTGAAGAAGTCTTCAACAACAAATACAGGAAGTGGACTTTCAAATACTAGATTCACTTTAGACTCACACAAGAAATGACTCAACTAGCTGTGTTTGATTGACTCCTTTGACTCTATGAAAGCTCAGTGTGTGTCTGTACACAGACTGTTGTGTTGGACTATTATTCAGTTGTCTGCTTTTCAAATGTCTGCATCTCAGTATAGATGAGGCTGGGGGTCATGGGAGGCCACCATAGCAGTCTCTTCAACATCATGACATCATCATAAATGCTGCTGGACTGTCTGATGGGCTGACGGTGAAAAAGCCGTCGGGAAGGAAACAGAAGACATTTCAGAGGCTGCAGCAGATTTCTTTGATTTGGGGCCTTTTTCAGCTTTATTGGACAGAGCAGTGAAGATAAGTGACAGCAAAGCAGAGGGAGAGAGAAAGGGGGCGTGGTCAGAATCAAAGCCAGGCCAGCTGCTCTCCACCTCGTGGCACATGGTCACCTGCTCATCCTAGTGAGCTCCACCAGCAGCCCTTTCACACAGTTTACACTGTCAAACACTGTGTGTGGACCTCAGCTAACAATAGGCTACATTTAAGTCTGGACTACATGCTTTTATATTGAGGCAGATTTTTACCTGTTTTTATTCCATCAGCAGCTCAACATCATGAGCAGCTTTGACATAAAGACATCAAACTCAAGCTGACTTTAAACTGGATCTACTTTTAATACAGGGGCTCAAAAACAACCAACATCTTTATTATATATCAGGACAGAAAGTCATTTCATCTCAAATGGAAAACAGCTTTATTTGGAATAATCAGCACTATCAACTGGTTTGGGATCTCCACCAGTTTCATGTCTTTCCAGCTTCTCCAACAAAGTTCCTGTAAAATCAGCATCTTTATTGGTTTGATAGTGATTGATTATTCAGTCCCAATCTGCTGTCATCTAAAGAACAAAATGATGTTTCTATCAGTCAAAAAGCTCCAGATTTGCTGAGTGTGTGCGTGAGAGCTGCTGCTCGCAATAAATTGAAAGTGTTTGAGGAACAAAGAGAAACAGATAAAATCAGATGAGTCATAATGAGAGGAGCAGCAGAATAAAGCTCACACTGACAACATTAGAACAACGTGACAGAAACACATGTATTTGTGGAGAACAGAGTGCTTTGGAGCTGTTCTCACACACTGTTGTACTGATCTTTAAACAGCAGGGGGCGTCCTCACTACATTTACAGCACAGCTGGCAGCTGAGACCAACTCTGCTTTGCATAATAACCCACTGTGGGGTTTATGTAGTAATATTTGTCATGAGCTGTTACATAAGTACAAATATCTGTGTGAAATACATGCATATTAATAAAGAAAAAGCAATAATTCAAAGTATTTTTTACAAATGAGAAGTTATATATTTGTTTCCATAACTGGATAAAATATGAAAGCATACATAATGTTCTCGTCTAAGAAGGAGGCCCTCATGTCCACATGAAAAATCAGTTAACTATCAGCTGCCATAAAAATACAAAATAATATTACCACATGATTAAAAGCTCTGTACATGACACCTTTGAAGGAAAGGTCATCGTGTTTCACTGATCAATCATTTTCATGTTATGTTTAAATTATATAAATTCATTTCTCACATATTTGGGGGATTTTTTTAAAAAAAACAATTTTTTCCTGAGATGAAAATAATTTTGGAAGTAATTAACTTTTTTCTGCAGGCATCACCAAAGCAGATGGAGCCACATGTTGTATTTGGTACTGATTTGATGTCAGATGCATAAAACAAAAACTGAGGACCAAAAAAATCCAAACTGTCTGCTCTCTAACTAGAGATGTCAGTGCTGATCAATAATCAATAAGTAATTCATTTCTAATAGGCTTTTTTTAAAAAGTAATATGCCCTCTGTAAGCAAAAACAAAAACCCACGTGGTGTACATCTGAATATGTAGCATAGAGCAGTATCAAGGTGGAAAAGCCATCTACACAGCTGCCTGATGCTTCTTTACATGTTTCATTTATACCAAGATCTCCCAATGTTTTTGATAGCTGATGCTGTTTGAGTAAACTTGTACCAATGTGCTGCTTTTTTGGTTTTTTTCATCCATCTCTGCTTCTCATCTCCTCCAGTTTCTGGACCTTCTCTGTGTCTCCTTTCTGCTTCATCTTCCCAATCAGGAAGTCCAAGTGGACAATAGTGGATGCTGAATCAGCTTTCAGAGCGACCTGCTCCAGTCTGACAACATGTTGGTAGGACTCATCCAGGAACTGGGACTTCTCTGCTGTCAGCTGTTTCATTTCCTTTTCGAGATTTTCTAACAGGGTACACTCCTTCTCTTTTTCTTTTTGATACTTTTCATATTTCTGCTGTATTTCTTGTTTGTTCAGTGATGAATCAGCTGCTGTTTTCTTTGTTTCATTCACTTCCCCTGTACGAGTTTTTAACTGTCTGGCTTTCATCTCACATTCTGACACATTCTTTTCATACTTCTTTTTCATTTCTTCATTCGTCTTCATTACTCTCCTTGTCTTGGTCACATATTTCCACTTTTCTTTCACATGATCTGATGCAGGACACTTGTTGGTACAAACAGTGCAGAGACCTTTTTTCATGACCTCACAGTGTTCAGGTTTCCAGGCCATTGTGCATCCAGGATAGTGACAGTTCTCCTCACAGGCTGTACAGCAGACAGCTGCTTCATAAAAAACTAAACCCCACAGCCCACCATCAATGGGATCTTTCACTTTGTAGGGCTCATCAACTTCTACAGTGAACCTCTCATTCCTCTTCATCTCTTCTTCATGTTCCTTTATAGTTTGTTGGATTTTTAGAGCTTCTTCACGTTTCTGTTCTCCTTGGTTCTTTAGAGTTTCGTAGTTTTTTTTAACTTCTTCAAGCTTTTTCTTTTCTTCTCTTTGTTTTTCTTCATGTTTCTTCAGAGCTTCTTGCATCTGTCTGATTTCTCTCTGTTTCAGTTCACCCAGCTCGATTCTCTCTTTCAGGTTTTGGATGCAGGCTTTCAGTCTGATTCGTTCATTTAACACTTCACCTGTTTTCATCAGTTTTTGAGGATTAGATTTTCCCATGAAGTCTGTCAATTGATTCATGTTTTCCTGTGTGAGTTCCCATAAATGTTTTGAAAACTTATTTTCTTCTGTTCGGTCTTCATACTGTGAGTTATTAAATAGGAAGTAAACTGGCTGATTCTTCTCATTTTTGGCACATTTAATTTTTGCATCTTCAAGAGCTTTAAAAGCATTTTCAGGTCTGCTTCCATCTGAGTGTGTGACCAGAGCTACAATGTTTTTCTCCATGATTTTTCCAAACAGAGACATCACTGAATCAAAGACGTACATCAGTCGGTCACTCAGTCGATTATCACTCGCCTTCATGACCAAACCCGCTGCATGAACTTCATGGACTCCATCATCTGATCCAAACAAGTCCAATAATCTGTGACTGATGATGTCATCATGTTCGATCCCTCTGGTATTTCCATATCCAGGAGTATCGATGATGGTCAGAGAGTAGGGCAGAGTTTTATCTTCAAACCCAAAGATCTCGTACACGATCACATCTGATGTCTGAGTTTCTGTCTGACTTCTGTCCTCCTCCTCTATGATCTGAAACCAGACTCTATCCTCCCACTTCACTCCCATGGAGTAGTTGAGCAGAGCGTTGATCAGTGTAGATTTTCCTGCTCCTGTTTCTCCCACAAGTAAGATGGTTTTATTTGTCTTCCCTGGATTTTTTTCTCCAACACTC
Source organism: Oreochromis niloticus (assembly GCF_001858045.2). NCBI lineage: Eukaryota > Metazoa > Chordata > Actinopteri > Cichliformes > Cichlidae > Oreochromis > Oreochromis niloticus. The sequence continues at coordinate 329,762 of NW_020327428.1, read as the reverse complement.
ATTCTCGTCAGAGTTCCAAACTTCTGTTTCTTTGGTCTGAGCTGGTAGACAGCAGGAGGTCCTGAACTGATCAGCACACTTGTGGAGATGATGTCTTTCAGTGAGATATTACTTGTCCTGGAGAAAAAGGAGAGTTTCAATCAGAGGGCAGAGTGAGTGCAGAACTCTTTATGAGTACTGATATCTGTAGTGATGCAGCTGCTGTACAGCTCAGACTTTTTACAAACACTGTGAAGTTATAAATGAAATAAACCTGCAGACACAAACATGGTGACAAAAACTGAACATTTATGTGATCAAAATGCAGAAATTAGATGAGGTCATTTTCTCTCTGTTAGAAATCAATAATTAATTAATTTTAGGTCACACCTTTGTTTCACAGGAAACTGAGTCAGAGATCAATCAGCTTCACTGTCTACTCATTCAAAGAGAAACTAATATTCAAACACTGATTTAATACTTTTAACACCAATGAACATCTTTTCACCATGATGTTCATGATGTAAAACTAAAATAATACATATTATCTCAAGAAAACAAAATTTTCTGTTGCTTAACTATGAAATATTTTTGGTGCAGTGATTTTTTGCATACAGGTATGACAGAATAGCTTTAGTGTTTTGTTTTTTAAACTTCGGTATGAACTTATACAAAATGCAGCAAGATATTTAAAAAACAACAGTTTTATTGATTATAAAATACATAGTATCGGATTCATATTGGTAATTGCAGATATCTAAATTTATAATATTGGTGTCGGACATAATAAAGTGGTATCGTGCCATCTCTAGTCAAGATTATTGTGGACTTCAGGAAGCACACAGCCCCACTCCCCCCAATCATCCTGACTGACATCCTCATCACCACTGTGGACTCACTCCGCTTCCTGGGTACCACCATCAACTCTACACTGCAATCATCGAATCCATCCTCACCTCCTCCATCAGGGACAAACAGAGACTGCAGCGTGTTGTGCGCTCTGCTAAGAAGGTGATTGGCTGCAGACTCCCATCTCTGCAGGACCTGTACACCTCCAGGACACTGGGGCGTGCAGCTCGGATCACAGCTGACCCTTCTCACCCTGGACACAGTCTGTTTGACCTGCTCCCCTCAGGCAGGAGGCTCCGGTCCATTTGCACCAGAACCTCTCACCATAAGAACAGTTTCTTCCCCTCTGCTGTTGGACTCATGAACAATAACAATATGACTGTTCCCACCACTAACACATGACCCTACACTGTGTTCACTGCATCTGTTCCATTTTTGCACTGATCATCACCTGCACTCATATATCTGCTTAGCACATTTAATTTTAATTTTTATGTTTATTTAAGTGTTCTCTTACAGTATGTTTGCACTAAGTACCGCAGCAATTTCCTAATGTTGTAAACCTGTTCAACATTTGGCAATAAAACTCTTTCTGATTCTGATTCTGAACAGATTGAAGTTTCCTGGTGCAATGAAAACACTCTATGGATGTGTGGCTTAGAATTCAGTGATGGTCTGATAAAGAACGCTCAAGGCCCCTGTTGTGTTTGCCCTGAGGGGATGTGCACAGCCATGATGATAAGTGGTAAATTTCTTCGGCAAGTCAAAGAGTCTCCATTTAACAGTGAGCAGCTCTGTGTCAGGAGACACTGACATCTGAATGAAAGGTTGACTGTGCAACAAAAATGGAAAAAAAATTACTGGGTAACTGTGGCAGGTTTCTTCAGGCATGCTAAGTGTTGGATGAGGAGAAAATAATGGAAAGTGTTCAAAGTGTCTCCTGTGACTTTGATGGAGACTGCAGGATGATTTACAAAAACCTTCAACAGATCTATATCTTACCTGACAGTGGTCTTTGTAGAGCTTTCACACAGCTTCTTTCCTGACTCTCCCAGATTGTTGTGTCTCAGGTCAAGCTCTGTCAGACGGCAGGATGGGGAGCTGAGAACTGAGGACAGGTAACCACAGCTTTTCTCTGACAGGTTACAGCCACTCAGTCTTTAATAGAGAAACAGAAGAAGAAATGTAATAACACCACAGTAATCACATGCACACACAGACACACAGACAGACACACAGACACACACACACAGACACACACACACACAGACACACAGACACACACACACACACACAGACACACACACACACACACACACACACACAGACACACACACACACACACACACACACAGCAGACTGAGGACTTAAAGATGTTCCGATCCTCATCAACATAGATGGAATGTAAATGTAATATATTTAATCTAAGGAGCTTGGAAAAAAAGGGAGTGTCTGGACTTGTTTAAGTTGCTTGAAGACGTTTCACCTCTCATCCGAGAAGCTTCTTCAGTTCTAAGGTCAAATGGCCGAGAGTCCCAGATTTAAACCCAGTGGGAGTTTCCCCCCAAAGAGGGACAAAGGACCCCCTGATGATCCTCTAATCACATGAGCCAAGGTGTGAAAGCGGGTGTGGGTCACAATCAGCCTGGGCCAACCCTCCTCAGGAAATCACATGATAGGGTGGGGCCAGGTTTCACAATGAGCTCACCCGAAACCCTGGCTGATTGTGACCCACACCCGCTTTCACACCTTGGCTCATGTGATTAGAGGATCATCAGGGGGTCCTTTGTCCCTCTTTGGGGGGATACTCCCACTGGGTTTAAATCTGGGACTCTCCACCATTTGACCTTAGAACTGAAGAAGCTTCTTGGATGAGAGGTGAAACGTCTTCAACCAACTTAAAGAAGTCCAGATGCTTTTCTTTTCCAAGCTCCTTAGACTACGATGACCTGCATGACTGAGAACCATCACAGACATAATATATTTAATATAAATTCAGAATGCAGAGTTTTCCAAATTATTTACTACTGCTTATATTAAATTTAAAATTGTAATATTGAAGCCAAGACATTTTATTGTTTTCTGAAGACAGGTGCTTTGGGTTGCATCCAATTATGGATGATAATGACTTAAACATGCTTTAGAGTCAGTCTCTGCTGACTCGTGTTAGTAACTAATGAAACACTTTATTCTGGGAAGACTTTTAGTAGCGTGCTATTATTCCGGACTTTGTGATGACAACCTCTGCCAATATGAGCAAAGGAAAAGGGGAAAACAACTAAGCTGGCATGTATTTATAATGTGTGAGTAACCAAATTTGTTAATGTGACAATATATAATATAATATAATGTCATATAATCCATCCATTCGCTTCCGCTTATCCTTTCCAGGGTCGCGGGGGGCGCTGGAGCCTTTCCCAGCTGTCATAGGGCGAGAGGCGGGGTACACCCTGGACAGGTCGCCAGTCTGTCGCAGGGCCAACACACAGGGACAGACAACCATTCACTCACACATTCACACCTAGTGGCAATTTGGATTATCCAATTAACCTATCCCCTCAAACTGCATGTCTTTGGATGGTGGGAGGAAGCCGGAGTACCCGGAGGGAACCCACGCAAACACGGGGAGAACATGCAAACTCCACACAGAAAGACCCCGGCCTGATGGTGGAATTGAACTCAGGACCTTCTTGCTGTGTGGCAACAGTGCTAACCACCGTGCCACCGTGCTGCCCTATCATATCATATAATATAATATAATTGTATAACTTTACACAAATTTAAAAGTGCTGTGATTTGGAGATGTGTCACTCTCTGAAGATTCTTTTACCCTGAGCTCAGGCTGCCACAGACGATTATTTTGATGGTCAACTAGTCACAGATTATTTTTGCGATAAGTTGACTAATCAGATCATGCATCCATCCATCCATCCATTCGCTTCCGCTTATCCTTTCCAGGGTCGCGGGGGGCGCTGGAGCCTATCCCAGCTGTCATAGGGCGAGAGGCGGGGTACACCCTGGACAGGTCGCCAGTCTGTCGCAGGGCCAACACACAAGGACAGACAACCATTCACACTCACATTCACTCACACATTCACACCTAGTGACAATTTGGATTATCCAATTAACCTATCCCCTCAAACTGCATGTCTTTGGACGGTGGGAGGAAGCCGGAGTATCCGGAGGGAACCCACGCAAACACGGGGAGAACATGCAAACTCCACACAGAAAGACCCCGGCCTGATGGTGGAATTGAACTCAGGACCTTCTTGCTGTGCGGCAACAGTGCTAACCACCGTGCCACCGTGCTGCCATCACGCAGCACGTGATGGCATCATGCATCCATCATGCATCATGCATCCATTGGATATAAAATGTATAGCTTATCATCCAAGCATGCATTTGCTCTCATTTAACTATCATTAGGTTACAGCTTAAAGTGTTTCAGGTATGTGCTAACTAAATAGAAAGACAAGATGATAGTTTATTAAACTATTAATGAAATTTGCAGATTGTCTCAGTAAAGTCATAAACTCAGCCGTCTGCTCCTTGCTATCTGAAGTATAACACGACACCGCAGTAAATTCTCAACCATATCACATTTCAGTTTAATCAGTTTTCTGTTTGACGTTTATTCAGCTGTGTAAAAACTATAACTTTAATTATAACCGATTTACTCACAACAAACAAACAACAAATAAAATACTGATAAAAAATACTGATAAAAGCCAAACAATAACATTTTTAAGTTATCTAAGTGACTTATATATCATGTTAAACCTGATTAGCGAAAGACCGCGGTGGGTTTGAAAATGATGTGTCGGGAGTTCGCTGTTCTCGCCCCAGCTAGCTATCGAGCTGGTGGGTAAAAGACGTCTCTGAAAACGTTGGAGCACGTTTACAAATATTTGATGTCTTGATAAACCGAGCAGATATTTCAAGTTTACACAGCTACATTCTCGCCTGAAAATATGTTAAAAGTTTATTTTGTGACCCAGAAAGAATAATTAGAGTGACATTAAAACTAAGTAGCTGCTGCCATTGTTGGAAACTGGAATTGGCTGGGTAATGGTATGAATTCACAATTTGTCTTTCGGGATCTTACAAAGCTTTAAACGACGCAAGAACTATTAAATTAGTCGTCGATGATTTTGATAGTTGATGTAATCGTGACTAGTAGACTAATCGTAGCAGCCCTACTCACAAGCTCATGTTTTTAACCTGTGCAACACTGGTAACTATCTCAGTTAGTAGCTGGTAATGGTGTTTGGGCTGATGCAAAGCAGAGTCAGTAAAACTGACTACAGTAAATTCTTGATGACTTGTGCAAGTACATTCATACTAACTACAGTATTCCTATAGGTCAAACTATAGAATGACACATAACGTTTCAGTTTTTGTGGACTTGCTACATTGTAGATCTATCAGTTAATTTATATTGCAGGAATTTTGTTATGTCGCGGGATTCTGTGGCCTACAACCAATGTTCCCTCTAAGCTGCGCACGTGCGCAATTGCGCACTGCTGGCACGGTCTCTGCGCACAGAAAATCTGCGTTGCGCACAAAAAAAATCTAACCTGAATTGAAATTAAAATTAATACTTTAACAATTCTGTTTTGCAGTGTTAGTCAGTAAGTGACTGGCTGCTCCCGTATGGGATTAGAACGATGCCACCTTATCCTATAGTCCAGCCAATAATGCGATTCACATTCGTATATACACAGCTAATCAACGTCGCTGACAGGCTATGACAGCGTCCTTATGTGCCAACACCGGTGTTTTAGCTAGCAAAGATGAGTGAAGCCACATTAATGACAACGTGTCCAACCATTGGAGATGTGAGCAGGACAGACGGAACAATTGACGGAAAAAGTGTGGACTTTATACCAGTTTTTAAATTGTGTTGATAGGCCACGTAAAACCAGAGTTATGATAAAATATCTGCAATGTTTGGTTTTCTTCCTGAATACTATCGTTGTTTATATTTACTGCAGGAAGAAACGGTAAAAACTGCATTTTATAAGGAAAACGCTCGAAAGCACTCTCCACCTGTGAGCAAAAACAAACCCCCACCCCCCTCTCTCTTTCCTATTCGTCCAAAACAGTACCATGTCAAACAATCAAAAAATGATATGGCAACGTGGCATCTAGTTGTTAAGAAACGGGGGGAAGTTTTAGGAGTGACGGCGGTGTTCTGAGATGTGAGAGATTTGAGACGTTTAGCGCAAATCTTGTGTAGTTAGTGTGTAGTTAGTGTGTAGTTAGTGTGTAGTGTAGTCAATAGTTTTGTTGTGTGTGTCAGAACAATGAGGCGACTGCTGAATGTTACAGGTGTTACAGCAGTGATACATCTCCTGTTGTCAGGCCTGCAGGTATCAGGCTGTTGTTCTCCTTTATCTCATAGTGGACACAAATTATTTTTTGGAGTGGCACAAATAATTTGTGTGGCATCAAATTTGATGCAGAACAGCTGATTGTTCTGTAAATAGTTTGAAATGTTTATTTAAAAATGCCTTGGCTGCATTTAAAAAAAATAGCTGCAAAAAACTTTGTTTGCCAAACTGAGTTACTTTTTTGAGGAGTAACTATATAATTAATTGGCCAGCATTGGTCATTATATCCTGTATTTTGCAGACATAAAGTTACAGGACTCTCTCCCAGACCACAGACTCATAATACAAGTCAGAGCTTTATAAAAAAGAAAAAAGAAAGTTGTGTTTTCAAATATGGAGTTCAAGTTTATTTTTACTTCCAATAGTGTTAACATACTACACAGGTCAATGGCTAGATTTTTTTACATTTTCATTGTAAGTGGGCTAAAGCAGTTTAAAAGTAGTCTAACATAAATGTAAATGCTGTAATTTGATTATTTTAATAAACATGTAACTTGGATGGATTAGATGCCGGCGCGACCACAGTGCACACGTCTGATGTCGCTCACAGTGGTCCAAGGGATCGCTCAGGGAGTTTGTGTGTTCGCTCAGACATGTGAAACATTAGAGGGAACATTGCCTACAAGTAATTTTCATTTTTTTTAGTTTAATTATTTCTCCAGTAAAATAAGCATTTTGTAGCCTAAAAAATTAATAACATGGAGTGTTAAGCGGCAGGAATGATAATTGGCACATGCAAAAAGAGCCAGATGAGGTGGTTCGGCTATCTGACAAGGACGCCTCCTGGGCCCTGAGGTGTTCCAGGCATGTCCCACTGGGACAAGTCCCTGGGCCACACCCATGAAATGCTGGAGAGATTATATCTCTCGGCTGGCCAGGGAACACCTTAGTGGCTGGGGAGAGGGAGGTCTGGGCTTCTCTGCTTGGGCTGCTGCACCGGATAAGCAGAAGAAGATGGATGGATGGGTTATAATAGCATTTGTATAAGAGCACGTGGAAGGTGTAAAGAATGTGGGGAAATTTTTTATGGCTTAAATATATAAGAACATTAACATTATTTATAATAAAATTAACTCTAACCATTAAATATGGTTTCTATTTTGTGGATTTTATAAAACCATTCCATTGTAGTAACACCTCTGAATGAGTCCTAACTAGGGCTGGGCCATATCATACCGTTCATGATAATACCGGTATAATGTCGGGCAACAATAAGAAAATGAAATGTCGCGATAGATTATGGGTAAAACGCGCATGGGCAGTGCCTTTGTTTTCATATGCACATGGCGGAAAGCGTGTGCCAGCGACGGAGAATGAGAAGAGCGAAAGTGGATCGTTAAATGAAACGGATGAACCAGAATTGGTTTGTAAAAATGCTGCAACTTCAGTGGTGGAACTGGTTTAGCTTTCGTCCGTCAGATACACAACAAAGCACTCTTTTTGGTAGCGCATGCTAGCAGGCCGTTGTTATTACCGTGTTTTTTGGAAAATACGGCACACTTAAAATCAATCCTTTGATTTTTCTGGAAATCGACAGTTCCCCTTATAATCCCGTGTGCCTTATGTATGAATTCTGGTTGTGCTTACTGACCTCGAAACGATTTTATGTACACGGCGCTCGAAAATCTGTCAAATGTTTTAGTCCGACTTTACTAAGCTACGAAGCCGCACCGCTTGATGGATTGTCGGAGCATTACGGCTATCGTAGGCAAGAGCCTCGCGGAGTGATACGTACTGTGCTTCAACATAATATTACCGTATTGTGTGTGTATAACATCTTTTTATGTTTTGTGGATATTATACATGGTTATGCTGAGGATATGTCGGCCAATTTCCACTGGAAATGCCTTTTTTTTTAAACTGTCAGCAAGGAATTTGCATTTGCACTGTTAAATTTTTATATAACTTTAATGCACATAAAAAACAGCTGCTTGTTTAAGTGAAAATACACCGATTTTTTTTTTTTGCACTAATAAAGTTGTGGAGTTGTAAAGTATTTTGTCTAGTGTCAATTATATCGTCAATTATATCGTTATCGCAAATTTTCAAATGTATATCGTGATAAATATTTGGGGTCATATCGCCCTGCTCTAGTCCTAACCTGACAGTTTGCAGTTTACAGTGTGGATTATTCAGTAGAGAAGAAATCAGCTTCACTTCTGAATCCTGCAGCTTGTTGTTACTCAGGTCCAGCTCTGTCACACTGGAGGACTTCGAGCCAAGAAGTGAACACAGAGCTTCAAAGCTTCTCTCTGAGAGATTACAGCCATTCAGCCTGGGAATAAAAAAGACAAACTGTAAAACCAATTTATTTTTCTTTCCTGAAAGAAACAACAATATAATAATTCCACTCACAGAGCTTTGTTGGAGGCTTCAACCACTGGTAGCAGCCCTAGAAAAGCCTTTTCTGAAGCAGAGTATTTCTTCAAGTCAAACACATCCAGATCTTTTTGTGATGACAGTATGATGAAGGCCAGGGCTGACCACTGAGCAGGAGAAAGATCATCTAAGACTGTTCCTGATTTCAGGAACTGCTGGATCTCCTCCACTAGAGAACCATCCTTCAGCTCATTCAGACACAGGAACAAGCTGATTCTTCTCTCAGGAGATGGATTTTCTCTGACCTTCTTCCTCACATAGTCTACTGTTAGCTTAATGGTCTGTGAGTTACTTCCTGTCTGTGTCAGCAGGTCTTGTAATGGAGGTTTGTTGGTCTGCAGTGAAAGGCCCAGAAGGAAGTGGAGGAACAAGTCAAAGTGTCCATCCAGACTCTGTACAGCTTTGTCAACAGTGTTGATGTAGATCTCTGGTAGATGTGTTTGACTAAAAGGATTTCCAGTTCTCCTCACACAATCCTGTGATTTAGCCTCCATGTTTTTGATGTGAGAGTCTAGGACCATAAAAAGTGCAGCCAAAAACTCCACTACACTCCGATGGACAAAGCTGAACACTTTGTTCCCATCCTTCCTGCGCTGATGTTCCTCTTTAAAGAGGCATGAGAACATCTTTGGATACACAGAGACTCCAGTGAAAGTGTTTTTGTCGTCTGTTATTTCTTCTTCACTGAACATCAGGCTGTCTTTCTGCAGCTGGTTAAAAGCCAGTTTTATAATCATCTTAATGAACTGGATGCTTTTTTCTAAACCATACCTTGGTTTTAAATGTTTCATCTGAACATTCAGGAGTTTCATGTAAACCTCAGTCAGGGTCTTGGGCAGCTGTCCTCCCTCTCTGGTTTCCAGCACATCCTCCAGAACTGTAGCAGTGATCCAGCAGAAGACTGGGATGTGGCACATGATGTGGAGGCTTCGTGATGTCCTGATGTGGGAGATGATCCTGCTGGCCTGCTCCTCATCTCTGAATCTCTTCCTGAAGTACTCCTCCTTCTGTGGGTCAGTGAACCCTCTGACCTCTGTCACCATGTCAACACAGTCAGGAGGGATCTGATTGGCTGCTGCAGGCCGTGTGGTTATCCAGAGGCGAGCAGAGGGAAGCAGTTTCCCCCTGATGAGGTTTGTCAGCAGCACATCCACTGAGGTGGACTCTGTGACATCAACAGGTACTTTTTCTCTGACAGTAAAGTCCAGCTGAAGGCAACTCTCATCCAGTCCATCCAACACAAACATAAGTTTATATTCACTCTTTTCAAAGTTTGAGTTTCCTGATGTCTGCAGTTTTGTGAGGATGTTATTTAGCTCCTCCTCTTTTATGTGCACACTTTCAGGGATACATCTGTGGATGAGTTTGGGAAAGCTGTACTCTTCATCACTTTGCAAATTCAGCTCACTAAACATGAAGGGAAGCACCAGATCTACATCCTGATTGGTTCTTTTTTCAACCCAATCTAGCACAAACTTGTGCACCAGGAAGGTTTTACCACTTCCTGCCTGCCCAGCAGTCAGCACAGTTCTTATACTCTTTTTAATGCCAGAAGGGGGTGTGAAGATGTTTCTGATTTCAGTTTCTGCAGGCCTTCCAGAGGCCATTTCAATATGCCTGAACTGATTAGTGGTGCTGTCTTCTCCTCCAGCTGTGATGTAGAGTTTAGTGTAAATGTCATCCAGGCACTTCTCATCTTTCTTTGATGTCCATCCTTCTTGCTTGTACTTAAACCTGACCTGAAGGTTTGACTGAAGCCTCTCTCTGTAATGTGTGATGGGTAGAGGAGACTTCACATCTGTACAAACATGTAAAGAACAAAGTGTTAAACTTTCTTCCCACACAGACTTAAATGCATCATGTCAATTTTATCTATATAGCACATTTTATTACCTTGTAATATTGTATTAAATGTATTAAATCTGATTCTTTTTCATTCTTTTCTGGCAGAGAAAAAACCGACTCAGGAGTGGTCAAAACATTTATAATTCTTTTATTTAATCGTATTCCGGAAGAGAGAGACAAGCGCAGCGCAAAGCCAGTTGTAAAAATCTCTAGCATTAGAAACCAAAAATGTGTATCATATAGTTGTTATTTTGGTCCTTTACACATCACACATATTTTCGATTAAAACAACTCCTTGTGGCCTGACTTGATGTGTGTGTGTTACTTAATTCCACTTTTTCTCCCTGTACTGGTTTCCTGTATTTTATTAATATGCCTCTGCATCTCTGCACTAAACTTCCTGTTTCTCAGTCTGGCTGAGCACTTGGTTTGTGAGTCAAAGCTGGCCTTGCTTAATACAGGCCTTTATTATTAAAATACATAAAACAATATAATCAGAAAATAAGCACTAAGAACATATATTTATTCTTTAACACCCGTAATGTGCTCACTGAGATAAAAAAAAATAAGCATGTAGGTCTACAGCATCTTAAAGCAATGAAAACAGCTAATTAAAAATAAGGGCAGGGATAGCTCAGTAGGTAGAGTGGTCGCTCTATTATTGGAAGGTTGGGGTTCAAATCCACTCAACAGCTACCCTGAGCAAGGTACCGTCTCTACACAGTGCTCCCCAGGCGCTGGATTGGTGGCTTGACTCAGTGTAATAGTGTAATAGGGTGATATGGTACTACAAGGTCATTAAGATAAGATGGGGCCTGATTATTTAAGACCTTGTATGTGAGGAGCAGGATTTTGAATTCAATTCTGGATTTAACAGGAAGCCAATGAAGGGAAGCCAAAATGGGAGAAATATGCTCTCTCTTTCTAGTCCCTTCACTAAAGCTGTTTCTGTGCTGTGATGAGCTCTGAAACCTGACTGAAACTCTTCAAATAAGCCATTCCTCTGCAGATGATCTGTTAGCTCTTTGACAACTACTCTTTCAAGGATGTTTGATATGAAAGGAAGGTTGGAGATTGGCCTATAATTAGCTAAGACTGCTGGGTCTAGAGATGCTTTTTGAGTAAAGGTTTAACTACAGCCAGCTTGAAGGTCTGTGGTAATTAGCCAATTATTAGCAATAGGTTGATCAGAAAATTATGATTGAAGCATTAATTAATGGCAGGACTTCTTTGAGCAGTTTTGTAGGAATGGGGTCTAAAAGACACGTTGATGGTTTGCAGGAAGTAATTATTGAAGTTAAAGTCAGAGAGATCAATTGGAGAAAAAGAGTCTAAATGAATATCAATGGTAGTAGCTGTAGATAATATTACATCTGTGAGATGATTATGGGTAATTTTTTATCTTATCATTAAAATTTTGTTTGTGAATTCATTGCTTTTTCTTTGTGATTTTTTATATTTAAGTTGTTTGTTGGTTTTTAGTTTGTTTTTTGTCTGTTTGGGAGCTGACACAGTCTCTATGGAGATGGGTTTTTGGGGGGGTAGCAGGAGGAGAGAAGCTGCAGAGAGGCGTGTAAGACTGCAACTCTGCTTCCTGGTCCCAACTCTGGATAGTCATATTTTGGGGGGTTTAATAAATTGGTCCATATTTCTAGAAATGAGAGCTGCTCCATCCAAAGTGGGATGGATGCCGTCTCTCCTAACAAGACCAGGTTTCCTCCAGAAGGTTTGCCAATTATCTATGAAGCCCACATCGTTTCTGGGACACCACTCAGACAGCCAGTAATTTAAGGAGAACATGCGGCTAAACATGTCACTCCTGGTCTGATTGGGGAGGGGACCAGAGAAAACTACAGAGTCCGACATTGTTTTGGCAAAGTTACACACCGATTCAATATTGATTTTAGTGACCTCCGATTGGCGTAACCGGGTGTCATTACTGCCGACGTGAATTATGATTTTACTGTATTTACGTTTACCCTTAGTCAGCAGTTTTAAATTTCCCTCAATGTCGCCTGCTCTGGCCCCTGGAAGACAATTGACTATGGTTGCCGGTGTCTCAAGCTTCACATGTCTGAGAACAGAATCACCAATTACCAGAGTTTGACCCCCAGCGGGTGTGTCGCCGAGTGGGGAAAAACGGTTAGACACATGAACAGGTTGGTGGTGTACCTGGGGCTTCTGTTTAAGACTATGCTTCCTCCTCACCGTCACCCAGCCGCCCTCTTTCCCCAGCTGCTTGGGGTCTGCCGGGGAACAGCTAGCGGGGCCTGCGCTATCTTCGGCTGCACCAGCTACAGGGGCCTGGCTAGCTACGGGTGTATCAAAGGGTTCAAAGCCGAATCTCCAATTTAGTATATGCTACATTAGTTACAAGTATCATTACTGCTAAAGGAGGCCGAGGAGGAACTAAACATCTGACACAATGAGCAAGAAAGTGCAGGAGGGACAGGTGAAGTAGCCATGGTGCTAACGAGTTGGTGCTATGAGCTAAGCTAAGCTAGCGAAACAGTAAAGACACAGTGAGTGAATACTTTGGCTATGAATTAGGTAGTGAGTACACAGAAAGTGTGCTTCGGATGAAGCACGTGAAGATTATACTATGAAAAAAGAAGGTATGTAAAAGTTTGTAATTAAATTGCTAAGCAGATAAGCTACCCAAAAACAATTCAATTCAATTCAATTCAATTTTATTTATATAGCGCCAAATAGAGCAGGGCGATATGACCAAAAATATTTATCACGATATACATTTGAAAATTTGCGATAACGATATAACTGACGATATAATTGACACTAGACAAAATACTTTACAACTCCACAACTTTATTAGTGCAAAAAACCCCATCAATGTATTTTCACTTAAACAAGCAGCTGTTTTTTATGTGCATTAAAGTTATATAAAAATGTAACAGTGCAATTTCCTTGCTGACAGTTTAACCAAAAGGCATTTCCAGTGGAAATTGGCCGACATATCCTCAGCATAACCATGTATAATATCCACAAAACTTAAAAAGAGGTTATACACACACAATACGGTAATATTATGTTGAAGCACAGTACGTATCACTCCGCGAGGCTTCTGCCTACGATAGCCGTAATGCTCCGACAGTCCATCAAGCGGTGCAGGTTCGTAGCTTAGCAAAGCCATACTAAAACATTTGGCAGATTTTCGAGCGCCGTGTACCACATAAAATCGTTTCGAGGTCAGTAAACACAACCAGAATTCATACATAAGGCACACGGGATTATAAGGGACACTGTCAATTTTCAGAAAAATCAAAGGATTGATTTTAAGTGTGCCGTATTTTCCAAACAACACGGTAATAACAACGGCCCGCTAGCATGCTCTACCAAAAATAGTGCTTTGTTGTGTATCTGACGGACGAAAGCTAAACCAGTTCCAAACCACTGAAGTTGCAGCATTTTTACAAACCAATTCTGGTTCATCCGTTTCATTTAACGATCCGCTTTTACTCTTCTCATTCTGCGTCGCCGCCATGTGCGTATGTAAACATAGGCACTGCGCATGCGCGTTTTACCCATATTCTATCGCGATATTTCATTTTCCTATCGTTGCCCAAAATTACACCGGTATTACCGTGAATGGTATGATATGGCCCAGCCCTAGCGCCAAATCACAACAGAAGTCGCCTCAAGGCGCTTTATATTGTACAGTAGATCGCACAACAATACATACAGAGAAAAACCCAACAATCATATGACCCCCTATGAGCAAGCACTTTGGCGACAGTGGGAAGGAAAAACTCCCTTTTAACAGGAAGAAACCTCCAGCAGAACCAGGCTCAGGGAGGGGCGGGGCCATCTGCTGCGACCGGTTGGGGTGAGAGAAGGAAGACAGGATAAAGACATGTTGTGGAAGAGAGACAGAGATTAATAACAGATATGATTCAATGCAGAGTGAGAGCGAAGTGCTCTAATAGGGTGATATGGTACTACAAGGTCATTAAGATAAGATGGGGCCTGATTATTTAAGACCTTGTATGTGAGGAGCAGGATTTTGAATTCTGGATTTAACAGGAAGCCAATGAAGGGAAGCCAATACAGGAGAAATCTGCTCTCTCTTTCTAGTCCCTGTCAGGACTCTTGCTGCAGCATTTTGGATTAACTGAAGGCTTTTCAGCGAGTTTTTAGGACATCCTGATAATAAAGAATTACAGTAGTCCAGCCTGGAAGTAATAAATGCATGAACTAGTTTTTCAGCATCACTCTGAGACAGGATATTTCTAATTTTAGAGATGTTGCACAAATGGAAGAAAGTGGTCTTACATATTTGTTTAATATGTGCGTTGAAGGACATGTCCTGGTCAAAAATGACTCCAAGGTTCCTCACAGTGTTACTGGAGGCCAAGGTAATGCCATCCAGAGGAAGAATCTGCTTAGATACCATATTTCTAAGATTTTCAGAGCCGAGTACAATAACCTCAGTTTTATCTGAATTAAGAAGCAGAAAGTTAGCGGCCATCCAGGTCTTTATGTCTTTAAGACATTCCTGCAGTTTAACTAATTGGTGTGTGTTACCTGGCTTCATGGACAGATAGAGCTGCGTATCATCTGCATAGCAGTGAAAATTTATGCTATGTCTTCTAATGATGCTGCCTAAGGGAAGCATGTATAATGTAAATAGAATTGGTCCTAGCACTGAACCCTGTGGAACACCATAATTGACCTTAGTGTGTGAAGAGGACTCTCCATTTACATGTACAAATTGGAGTCTATTAGATAGATATGATACAAACCACTGCAGTGCAGTACCTGTAATACCTACAGCATGTTCTAATCGCTCTAATAGGATATTATGGTCAACAGTATCGAATGCTGCACTAAGGTCTAGCAGGACAAGCACAGAGATGAGTCCACTGTCAGAGGCCATAAGAAGATCATTTGTAACCTTCACTAAAGCTGTTTCTGCGCTGTGATGAGCTCTGAAACCTGACTGAAACTCTTCAAATAAGCCATTCCTCTGCAGATGATCTGTTAGCTGTTTGACAACTACTCTTTCAAGGATGTTTGATATGAAAGGAAGGTTGGAGATTGGCCTATAATTAGCTAAGACAGTTGGGTCTAGAGATGCTTTTTAAGTAAAGGTTTAACTACAGCCAGCTTGAAGGCCTGTGGTACATAGCCGATTATTAGAGATAGGTTGATCATATTTAAGATTGAAGCATTAATTAATGGCAGGACTTCTTTGAGCAGTTTTGTAGGAATGGGGTCTAAAAGACACGTTGATGGTTTGGAGGAAGTAATTATTGAAGTTAACTCAGAAAGATCAATTGGAGAAAAAGAGTCTAACTTAACATCGATGGTACTAAAAGTAGCTGTAGATAATATTACATCTGTGGGATGATTATTGGTAATTTTTTCTCTAATGATAAAAATTTTATTTGTGAAGAAGTTCATGAAGTCATTATTAGTTAGCGTTAAAGGGATGGTTGGCTCAGTAGAGCTCTGACTGTTTGTTGGAACAGGAACCTCTACCGCAGAGAGAGCAAACACCAAGTTATAGTGCCTTTTCATGTGTAACTTACTACTCTTAGCTGTCTGTGTCATGTGACATTGTTTAACTCACATTTCTTCAACCACTGAACCACTACCATAAAAAGACTATAAAAACTGAACCAGTTAAAATAGAAGAATCATAACGTTCTGTTTTGGCTGTAGGTCTGTATTCCACTTGTTAGTCATGTCATGTTATGATTTCACTTTTACCTAACCTAAAAGATTAACAACTTGAGATAGTTGTTGCTTATTAGCTCCTTCAGCTAATTGATGGAAATTTTACATTTGATCAATATCAATACAGTAATGTCTGTGAAGGTTCTCAGTTCTTATCAATACATTCTTACCTCATTCTTATCAATACAGTAACAGATGAAACCACAGGACTGAAACAGCATTATTAAAAGCAGCAAATAATATTTTTCTGAGCTCAGAAAAGGGTGAATAACTACATTTGACTCCTATGAAACCTTTGATACAACTGATCATATCATTCTTATTAACAGATTGCAAGACTGGGTTGGCATTATGATTTAAGAGTCTGTATGTTGAAACGTGTGTACTTATCTTAAATGTGTGGCAAAAAAACCCAAAACTCAACAGATTTTTATTTTTGCTTCTCAGGACCAGGGATATGTCTTCAAAATACAAAAACACCATCCACAAAAGTGTTCTTTTCTGGATTGGATTGGTGGCTTGACTCAGTGTAATAGTGTAATAGGGTGATATGGTACTACAAGGTCATTAAGATAAGATGGGGCCTGATTATTTAAGACCTTGTATGTGAGGAGCAGGATTTTGAATTCAATTCTGGATTTAACAGGAAGCCAATGAAGGGAAGCCAAAACAGGAGAAATCTGCTCTCTCTTTCTAGTCCCTGTCAGGACTCTTGCTGCAGCATTTTGGATCAGCTGAAGGCTTTTCAGTGAGTTTTTAGGACATCCTGATAATAATGAATTACAGTAGTCCAGCCTGGAAGTAATAAATGCATGAACTAGTTTTTCAGCATCACTCTGAGACAGGATATTTCTAATTTTAGAGATGTTGCACAAACGTTTTTGTTGTTCAAATTTAGATGATGAGGATGTAAACCTGAGGGGGTAGGGCTAAATAAGTATATACTTCTTCCTACTCCTTTTCAAACAACTGCATGCAATTATTTTATGAAATGTTGGTGAATGTATATGTTTGAAATAAAAATGAACTGAACTGAACTGAATGGGAAAACCCACAGAGTAAACATGATCAGAGACAACACTCAGTACAGATGTAAACACAGCATCATCTGTCAGAGTTAAGCTCTGAGATTTAAAGCTTTCATGGAGAATAGCTTTGGCTCTCCTCTGTTATTTCAGGTAAACTGTGGCTGATCTGCTGCTGACTTCACAGAAACACTGAATGTGACAGAGTTCAGCTCTTACCTGCTGAGAAGGCTCCCGTCTTCTTCAGCAGCTCTCTGACTTGTTCATGTCCTCCATCTTTGTTGTTGAACAGGTGAATTCTCCATGAAAACTTGTCGACAACACCTGGAAGTGAACTTTTTTTATCCTTTGAAATATAATTGTCCACTGACGTCTTCAGTTCATCTCCACCTGTGAACAGCAGGTAACATTTCTCCAGCCTGTGAAGCCCGATCACTCTGCTTGCTGCATTCACGGCCCTGTGGTCCTCCTCAGTGAACCGACCACCGGCTCTGATCACCAGCAGGAACAGAACAGGGCTGGAGTCCTGCAGGACACACTGACAGAAGGTCTGAACCTTCTGCTCTGATTCTAATATGTCTGGAGTGTCCATCACTAGAATCTGCTTCCCAAACACAGTTCCTGTTTCCACAGAGATGAGCTTAGTCCCTGGTCCGAAGCCGGCTTTGGACTCAAAGGCTGCTTGTCCTAAGATGGTGTTTCCTGAAGAACTTTTACCCACTCCAGACTTTCCCAGAAGGACAATGAAGAGATGATCATCATGTTCCATGACTGAACACCAGAAACCTGCTGGTCTGAGTGCAGAGGTGATTTAGTTTATGATGGTGTGTAAGTGGCCTTTGTTTTTATTCTATCAGGACGATATAACAGTTATGATAATAAAAAAAATCTAAATCTATTCTACTCATTTAACAAAACTATCCACTCAGGCTGAATGTTATGCTACACAGTAATCCTAGAAGGACGTGGGTATAAGATCAAGGATGCAGGTGGGGAAACTCCCACATGGAGATGAAGGTGGAAACCTAAATCAGGGAAGCTAGGGAAGGGATGTTAGTCAGTCAACTGAGGTGCAGAAGGACATCATGAGGGGCTGTTTGAAAAACAGGACTTACTATTCATAAGGACATTTATCTCAGTCATACAAAACACTATAAAGAAGCTATTCATCAAGCTAAATCCTCCTACTACACCTGTGTTACTGAATCCGCTGAAGGAAACACTCGCACCAGGTTTTCCACTTTTTACGTTTTCATAATATTGTTAAACCCCCCGATACCTTTGCCATACATACACACTCTGCTGCAGTTTGCAACAAATTTATGGAATATTTGGTTTACCAAGATTGAGAATCTTTATCAATAATAACTAGCTGCCGCCATTGTTGGAAACTGAGCTGGGCTGCGCTATGAATTCTGGGACACAGCTTCTTCTTCTTCTTCGGGGTTTAACGGCAGCTGGCATCCTTGTACATGCAGTGCTGCCATCTTCTGTTTCAGTCCGTTATTACACTCTTAAATCCTACTACTTATTCCTGCGTCTTTTGGGATCTTACAAAGCTTCAAACGACGCGTCGACTATTAAATCGATCGTCGACGTAATCGTGACTAGTCGACTAATCGTGGCAGCCCTAACATACATATATATCTATATCTATATCTATATCTATATAGATATATATATATACACACACACACACACACACATACATACATACATACGTACATACATACATACGTACGTATGTGTGTGTGTGTGTGTGTGTGTGTGTGTGTATATATACCAGCGGTCTTTCCTCATCCACACCCTCCCCTCAGGTTAAGAGTGGCTTGGCGTCATCCTTGATAGCACTCTGTCCTTCACAGCACATAAATAATATCACTCAGCCTTCCTACTTTCATCCTAGTAATATTAACCGCCTTCGTCCCTCACTCACTCCAAACAGTACCGCCATACTTCTCAATACTCTTGTCACATCTTGTTTAGATTACTGTAATTCTCTTCTCTACCTCATAAATCTGTCAATAAATCTCAGTTAGTTCAAAATACAGCTGCTCGTATTATCTCCAGAATTAGATCCACTGATATAACACCTGTTCTTAAACAGCTCAATACACCTGATTCTGTCTTAGTCCGTTTTTACCTTGCTCAGCTTTTATACTTGCTTATGACGTCTAAATTTTATTTTGCCATGTTTTATTATATTGTATTGCTGCTATTGTTCTTGTGCTATATTGTAAGGTGACCTAGAGCAGACCTTCCCAAAGTGTGGGTCCCGCCCCCTATGGGGGTCGCACAGCCATTGCAGGGGGGGCCCGGTATGAAAGGGGGCGGGGGGGGTTGCGCTTGGACACTGCTAGCACGGGGCGCCCACAGAAATGCAAAGCAGGAGATGAAGCATTGCTGAATATGTTTCCCAACCAACTTCATTCTAAGCCAAAGACTAGAAAATAGGGTGAAGCATATCTCCAATTTGGCTTCACCTGCACAAGTGCTGAGGTAGGTCTCCCCTGCAAAATTAGTTTTCCCTGCGTCGGGAGCAGCGCTGGGCTGTTCAAATCACGGACAAACAGTATCCCACATTCTTGATTTTTAGTTCACAAACACTTGCTGTAATAACTAACTACTCCTGACATTTTGGAGATGTTAGCTCTTTATACAGTAAAGTTACAGCGGGATACAAATAATATCAGGCTGATCCTGCCACGATTTGTTCCCCCTGTCTAAATCACAGACAAACAGTATCCCACAGCTGTTTATGTGTTTAAACCTATTTTGTACAGACAGTAACTGCGTGTGTATATAAAACCTGCAGATAGTCAGATTAACAGTATTTCGTCTCTATCTGCCATTCTGCAGTTCATCTCATGTAAACAATAACGTGGCGCACAGCGTGACGTGAAAAAGGCACACACCTTTGACGTTGCGTGACGAACTCTGTAATCCTCGTCCACACGTAAACGCAAAAAAAAGGAGTTTTAAATAATCTCCGTTCTCGGTGAATCGAAACGCCGTTTACGTGTGGACGAAACAGCTGCGCGTTCAAAAATACCCGTGTAGGTGCAGACGTAGCGTAAAATAGTTAGTAGTTTATTTTATTACTACCTGTAATTTATTGCAGATTACTTGTATTTGCTTAATTTTTTTTTTACTGCGCACGAGTGTGTGCGCACGCGCGAACATTTTTCTTGTAAAACAAAGGGAGGACTAGCAAAAAAAGTTTGGGAACCACTGACCTAGAGGATCTTAAAGGCGCTTAGAAATAAAATGTATCATTATTAAAATGTGTTATAATACAGAAAGCCTCTGTGACTTAAACATAGTTTTTTCCGGTCCAACCTTTCACTTTTAAAAAGTTTAATAACCAATAACGGGTCTAAATCTCCCCAGCCTGGTGTGAACATCTGTCTGAAAACGATCTTTCATAATCTTTGATATCGCGCTGACGATAACACGTCACTTACCACGTTTGCACGCGCGCCTCGCGCAGACTCCGGTATAGATGTGGATCAGAGATCTGAACGCGACCCAGCAAACATCTGCCGCTTCTCTCTGTGGTTCATTCTTCTTCCACACTGGATCTGCTGAACCTGATCGCACCCTGCACGTCTGGTCCTGCTGGTAACTTCCGGTCCGGTAACTTCCGGTTCTGGTCCGCTGACAACTGGACTCACCTGTCCAGGTAAATATCTGGAACAACATTTCAGGCCGTTACCTTCACTGTGTCGTTTTGGCTCTTTTGGATCGGGAAGGATCAAATCGATCCAGTTAGAACACCGGAAAAAGACAGTTCTTCAAGGTAAAGTCAAAATAAGAGCACCGAAGTTACGAATCTTTCAGTAGAAAATATTTCAAATATCTAAGTCAGTTTATTTTAATTCCCATCTCTAAGCTCCTTAGTTCAGTTATTAACAAAATATAATAACATAAAGCCTGGCTCTTTACCCGAGGACCTTACAGGGGTGCTGCCTCAACTGTTTCCTCATCACTGACGTTTTATTTTGAAGGTAAAACCGGAGAAGGGTGGCTCTGTGGAACAGTGCAGAGGCACACACACAGTTCAGAGAGTTGAGCGCAATCATTCATAAAGAGGTTAATTTGTGAGCGCCGGTGTGATGGCCTCAGAGGAACAGCTCGGTGAGTCTGTGTGGAAAATCTCATTTTAATGACAGTGTCATGTTTAAGCTGATAAAGCTGATGAGTGTCCGCGTGGGTTTTTACTGCAGTTCCTTTCACTTTCATGTAATGGATTACTTTGTGTGTGCAGGCGCAGCAGGAGGGAGGCAGAGGAGACGTAGCAGGGAGGAACCTCCATCCGGTGTGTTGACTTTAATGAGTCATTAAAGTTTATTTAACTGCTAATGTCCCATTTACAGCAAAACTGAGGAAACATGAAATATATTCTGGACCATAAACATGAATAACCTCTGATAAACTTACGATAAACATAATTCAAGTTTAATAACTGAACTAAAGACGAGCTGAGAGTAAACAAGGCGACACATTTGAGCTCAGGATAAAAATGATGTGGCCTCAGGTGGTGCTGCAGGTTTCTGAAGGCTGAAGCTACACTGAGTGAACGTGGTTGTGTTTCTGATGAGGTGTACAAAGGAGGCATCAAATTACAGAGACACAAGGTCATATAATCACAGGTCAAAGCCAGATGTGAGCTTCACAGACTGTTGAACTGTTAAATAAATGAGGCTGACAGAAGCTGAACATACACCTTTAACAAAGCGCCATGTTAATCAGATAAAATAACGGAAAGTCAGTGCTTCTTCATTTGAAGGAGCTAAACTGAGTGTTTAAAGCAGGCTTCCATCATGGCTGAATCATCAAATGTTTAGGTGGCCCAAATCAAACAGTTAAGATTTGTTCTGTCTCTGCAGTGATCAGTATCATACAGGAATGTGTGCAAACATGAACACAGAGCTTCCTGTCAGCACCACAGTTTCTGCATCAGTGTTAAAACAATAATGAAGCCGAGCTCAGAGAGCTTTCCTCAGGATGTTGGAGAATGATAAACATGTATTTATTTGTCTAGAATATAAAGGTTATAATAATGCAGGTTGTTACGGGTCCGAAATTGAGGACGAGAGTAAAACAATCATGGTCCAGAAAAGCCGTTCAAACAATTGATTTTAATGAATGCACGCAGCGTGGGGAGATGTAAACTGGAAACCATCAGTTGTAAATCCCCACCCAAAAATACACTTCAGATTGCTTTTATAACATCAGGGTATTGTAACGCCCCTTCTTGCGTTTACAAGCACATAATTTGCATGTACAGAACATTCATGTATTTTAAGAATTAACTGCAACATAGAGGTTCCTCCTTGTGGCATACTCTTAAGAATATGGTGATGATCTAAGGCCTTTGAGGTCACCATGGACTGGACATCCTTACGTCACCTGTAACTAAGCAAACTCAAATACCACAAGAAGCTGAATACATTCAGGCCTTTGCTCAGCTGTAACAATATACTCAGCATATAAGCTTTTAAGATTATAGATTTAACTCAACGATTTAAGTGGTTCTAACTGCACCTATAATAAACATGTTAATATTTGATTATGATAACTCCTGTAATACAAATTATAACATAATGCCAGCAACTTCAATAAACACTTTGATGAAATGATAATTACTGCAATGATAAGATGATGGTTATGTAGAATAATCCCTATAATTCCACAATTCCCTCTCTTGACGTCTTCCAAAGACGTCACTACACCATTCCCAGGTCCACTACCTTCGCTCTGACCCTCTCTAGCCGTCCCCTGACTCAGCAAACCAGACAATAACCTCACGTCATCTAGGTGGTCCAATAATAAAAAACGCCAGCTCCCACTTGAAAACACTTCATGCTTAAGTGATCTCTGCTCCTTTCCTGGGTCTCTCTCTAGTGGAAATCTTCTCCTGTAAGGGATAAAAACAAACAACCTCTCTCTGCAACACCTTACTAACTTACTGTGTTCATCTCAGGTTCCTGTCATTATTCAAAGTTGGTTCACAATATCATATCAGGCAAAATGATAAACCCTACTGCCACGTCTGCTTTGTTAAGCTCTTCAGCTAGACTCTGTACCGGTTTGCCAATCTGTGTGTACATGTCTCTACACTTTTAATGTCTAAATGCACATCTGGATGTATGTGCACTTGTATGTCTATCTGCATCTATAAGTCAGTGGTTTGTCAGATATAAGGCGTTAATGTGAGAAATGTTTCCTGACTATTAACTCCTGATACTCAAGGAACTTTCCTGTTTGCCCAACCTCCTAGGTTTGGCCTTTTACACTTTTACTAAAGAAATTTTAACAGAGCCCAAAAAGATTTTTATTTTGCTCCTGTGCTTGACAGGTTAAGTGAAGTTGTTTTTTGTTTTGTTTTGAAATTTTCCCTTCTGTGTGTGTGTGTGTACATAAGTAAGAATATAATAATCAACATAAGATCCCTGGTTTGCAAATGATTTTCTGCCCCCGCTGCAGGGCAACATCATGTGGTGGTGAGTCTATGTTGGCTAGTTTAATGCAAATATGTAACAGTTGCTTCATTACATTGCCCACTCAGAGTTGCGCAGTTTCAAAGTATGTGGAGAGTTCAATACACATTTCTTGGCTAATTATTTTCCCAATAAAAGTGAAATCAAACATTGCATTTGATTTTACTTATGTATTATCATATTCTGGGCTCTATCCAGTATATTAACTTTCTTCAATCTCAATACTCTTTATGTGTGTGAGCAACGCTTTTAGTCTTATTAAACACAACCCAAGTAAAATGCACACCATCCCCATGTCAGCCTGACTCTCCGCTAAAAAGCACACTTCAAAGTTTTCTATCTGGATTTCTGCCTCCTTTGGCTTCAAGCATATACATAACATGCAAAGGTTACTGTTAATGCCAGTTAAACAAGTTTCCATTATCTACAACATTTTGTTTCACCCGGCTCACCTTCACACATTTCCTATTCACTTATTGCATATTTATCTTTAACACCTTTTACCTCAGGAGTTGCTAAGCAGAAACAAAGCAACCTGTGGTCCACCTTTGTCCTATAAAATAAATCTATGTCATGTTTGTGTCTGTAAGCATGTTTTGCATTCATTCATTACACTCCACGCCATCCCTACAAGTTAGGAGCTGTAAAGTTGAAAGCTACATCAAGTCCAGGCCTTTGGCCTGGCCTATATTTAAATCATGTGTGTTTGTAAGCGTGCATGCAATTCACCTGCTATGTTCTCATCATCCCTCAACATGTATCACCTGGACACTCTCACCAGTGAAGCTTAAAACCTGTTTGGACGGAACATCAACTCTAAACAAGCACAGTTATGCATTGTGTATAAAATTAACTCAACCTCATGCTAACCTACATAAGTACCTGTCTTAAGAGAGACCTCTGCACAGCTCAGATGCCAATTGCAAGAGCTCTCTAACATTAGAATCATCAACTGTGACTTATATAGTGTTATTTCGGTACTTTACACTTCACACATTTTTGAACGTTGTTTATATGGGGAGTTCCTCTTTTTGTGTCTATATTTATTAATATGCCTTGTGCACTAAAGCTTCCTGTTTTTCAGTCTGGCTGAGCACTCGTTTGTGAGTATAAACTGGCCTCTACAAGCCTTCATTAGCAGATACACATTACAAATACTTCATATATACAGAGAAAAACCCAATAATCCACATTTCACTATTTTGTTCTTTGGTTCAGATTTGGATTCTGTATTGTTCTTTATTTATTATTATTTATCTTCAGATTGTTTTTTTTGCTAGTCTTGGTTTGTTGTTGTCTGTTTGGGAGCTGACATAGTCTCTATAAATGAACTTCTTTTGGTGGAGTAGCATCAGGAGAGAAGCTCCAGAGAGGCATCTTCCATGTTAAACACTAAAATATAACATAAGAGATCTTCTCAACGTGTTGTATATTTTTAATATTTCCTTATTATTTTGTCATAAAATAAATCAACCAAATAACTTAAGCTGTGTGACAGCACCTTGCGTTTACGCCGGGCTGTGAGCTGCCCTGAAGCTACACCCCCTTTTACCCCATTTACTTTCTCAATCTTAGTTTAAACTATTCCTGACCTTCTCCTTCTCTCGTCTGATCATCTCAAGTACGTCCTGTACCCAATTTACTTCCTCTTTTCAAGTCCCACATTTAATTACAAGCTCCAACACATTTGCCCTATATGGCTGTTCCGACGTGTTTCCTGTCAACTTAACAGAGTTATTCTCAGAACTCAGAAAGGTCACGTAGACATTTGCTTAGTAACCCTAAAAGAGCACCTTTCATGAAGCTAATCGCATATATTAACACCCCCCTTTTTGTGACACATCTCATGTGTTACAAACTCAAAATCCTTCACTCAAGCTTAGGAAATTAAAAGAAAAAGGTTAGTCCTATCATATTAGGCATACATGCTCCGGCCCTTCAAACCTGTATTTAAGGAATGAAATCAAATTAATCATCATGTCAAATCCTTTCTTGGCTCCATCCACAGCCTGCATCCTTGAAACGTCCTAGAAACAAAAACCTGTGTGTTAACCAGAACATCACCTTTTATACTCAGTTTTCCACTTATGATCCAACCTGTGTTATAACAGAAAAGTTAAAACAGAACACTTATCAGTCATGTGTCCAACCTTAGTCCAGTCTTTTGTCAGTGTCCAGTCGGTCCAACCTATGGTCTGCCTGGTCCGTCCAGTCACCATCCATTTACACACATTCACTCACGCGCATTCACACATGATATTTTTTGCTGATACTGCAGCCTTCTGCGCACGTCATCAGATGCTCCACATCAGCAAAATGAGCTCAATCATTTGTTTTATCTCGTTTTCCTTTTTAGGAAAATAGTTCTCTATACTTTTGACTGGATTGACTCGCTGCAATCCTTACTTGGTAATTTGTCCGCGCCGTCAGTTCACTCTCTTCCAGGCCTGCTTAGAGCAAAAATGAAAAAAGAGAGCTGATTATTAGCTCATCAAAGTACAAAACAAAATCACCTGACAGGTTTTTTCTAAGTGCACTGTTATATTAACTATGGGCCCTTTTAGACATGTCCATGTTTATCAAAACTCCCTCTATTAAAATGAAAACAACAGCCCCACAAAATTTCAAACAATCTTAAATTTCACCCATTCAACTCACTGAAAACCTTGCCAAAAGCTACACCATTTCGTACACAACAATAACCCCGGTTAAGCACTTTACCATACTCAGATTCAGCCTAACACCTTACAACAATGTGTCAACCCTAATTTATAAACCTCCTAATCAAATTTGCACCTCTGAACAATCTACCCCTCCTTTAAGGCCTCAATCACACACACACAGCAAGCTCCTCTGTCCACATTCACACAAGCTCTCAAACTTTTTCCATACTCAGCCATATCTCAACAATTTAACTTGGCAAAAGAAATACATGTTTAAACTTTATCACATTATTGAATTATTTTCATTTTCTTTCTATACTAATCACTTGTTTTGATCACTCAGTGCAAAAGCACTGCTAAGTCACCCTTTTAAACTAGTTTAATCAGTTTATTCAACATTCACACCATTCTATCACTCATACAAGTAGCAAGCCGATCTTCATTGCATATGCTTATGTTCTTAGCCAGGTTTTAATCAATATCTCTATGCATTAAGCTTTGATTAGACAAGCTTCATGAGCTTGTCTTTGTACGGTTAATACATTTTCTGTTTGTGTGTGGTATTTTGCATCTATGGCTTCGCAGTCTGTCAGACACCTTTCCAATTCTCCAGTTAAGCAGCCAGTTTTCTTTTTCCCCGAATTACTAACCCTCTGTTTTGATTTCCCACCTTAAATAAAGCACTCCTAGTCTTCAGCCAGGAGCTAGGGCCTGTTTTACAGGTTCATGGACACATGATTCTGTGAACAATTCAACCAGAAACTTGCCTTAACTTATCCAGTGATGTTAACTTCTAACTTTCTTCCGACTGCTGCTGTGGAGAGTTGGAACGGTTCTGCTTTACCCCTGAAAATAACAAAACTAAAACATTTTCATTATTACCACAAGTACTTAAATGACCCATTTCTCTGTCTCTAGTCAGAAATACCAATTATGCCATGTATGTAAGCGTGTTCTTCCTTGCATTTTACATTAATTGAGTGTAAGCTGCTTTCTCCGTTGCCTGCCATGTGATCATCTTAATTAAGTGTAAGCTGCATCTTCATTGCATCCTATATATTCATATTTAATTTATTCATTTCACCACTGAGCTTTAGATTCAAACTATCTCACTTCTGATTCATTTCAAAAATAATCTCACATGTAACAATTTGTATGTGTGTTTTCTATTCATTAAGGTAATGACAATTATTTTCTTTCATTATTCTTACCTTTTCTAATGTTTACCTCTTTGTTATGCTGTGGTGGACATCCCTAAACAATACATGAGTTCAGGCTTCAATTTTCAATTCAATTATATCCTATATTCTCGCAGTCAAACTCGTCCAGCTTCATCTCTCACCGGTCTCTTTTTCATTCACAGTGTCCTGTTCGTGCTTCAAAGCTCCAGCAAACACAGTCTCAACTCAGCTGCTGTCTTCTTCTCTGTTTCTTTACAGTCTTTCTTTCAGATTAAGTCCCAGCATGGCAAAATATCACTCAATGTGTAGTGCTCTTCCACAATTCTTTATCCCACTGTTCAACTGCCCAGCCTGTATTTTCACAGTACATGTTGCAGTACTCTTACATGCTGCTGCTGGTCCTCAGTCGTCATCAGTGTTAATGGATCAGTGGCACTGTCGTTTGCCTGCTGTATTCAAGTCCACGATGTTCTATCGGTCTTCATCAGGCGATTGACTGTCCTTTGAACTTCTTCTCCGCTTCAGGGACAAAGTGAGAGATCAAGCCGCACAATTTCGAGCCAAAAACTGGCTTATTCTCCCAATTCTTTTAATCTACTTTTCTGCTGCTGAACTCAAGGTTCCAAAGTTGAGAGACGCCCACCTGTATTGACACACTTAAAGCATACAATTAGTAATATATTCATTTTTCTTAAAGGCTTCATTTGCTCCATGGGCCTCGTCTGTCTCTCTGTGTTCTTTCTGTACACACTCAGTTCCCATATATGGGCATGCACAGTTCCTGTTCACTATTTCCTGTCGCTGCAGCCCGGTACACAGAGCAATATTTCCTGTTCCTCAAACTAATCTAACTCCTTTGTTTTTTGTTTTCTTGAATTAAAAACACTTTCAAACTTTAGCACATCCTACTTTTCATCACACAAGAAATATATTTCACACTCCTTTATTCCATACACACCTTTAAATGTTCTAACCTCTTTCAGACGCCCTAAATCGTCTCACACACACTGCCTTTTCTCTCAAACTTCTCCCTTTTTTACTCACTCAGACAAATCATACGGTCACTCAAATCAAATACTGACAGCATTCACACAGTTAAAATCACACAAAATACGCTTTCATACGAGTATTTTGGACATGCCTTCCATGATCAGAAAGAGCAAGTCAAAAGAAAAAAGAAAAAGAAAACTGAAACCTCTCATAACATCACTGAAGGTCAAATATCTTCATAGACCCAAAAGTAAGCATATTATTTCCCTAGTCAAAAGTCAAACCGTTACTCACAGTAATTTTTAATGTCACAGCCTTTGTGTTTTGAGTCATGGTCAGTGGCCCCTATTTCACAGCAAACACGCACCTCTGTTTCAGCCAGCCCTGTCTGACCATCCGTTATTGGAGTCAACACAAGACTAAACGTAAAGCCAGTCATATCTCTGCTATCTTCTTCCAAAACTCCATGGTCTGTTTCCTCCATGGAGTGTACAGGTTACATTACAAAACTACATTTGAAAGCCAATCACACACATGCAAAATGAGACAGCAATTTATCCCGTCCACTGGAACTGAATTTCAAAATCCCTGAATGCACTTGCACAGAAGTCCGGAAAGTCCCGTTCGGCGTCAGTGGGATTTCTATCCTGCCTACAGTATAATTCCAGGGCCCGAAATATAACAATACTACTACATGCAAAATCTAATAATGATAAAATGTTAGTCAAAAAACACGGTGTCAGTACAAAGAGTCAATAAAACACAAGTCCTATTACTTTCAGCAAGTATTACGTCGTTCAAGGACGTGTAAGCAAAACCCATACTCCAATTCTACATGTATCATAAAGTAGTCATCGTATTTAACAACCGTAATGTCAACAAAGTAGAAATAAAAGCAATTCTTCCCTTAAAACACCAATACAAGTCGTCCTTAACCCAGGCTCTGCAGTCAGTCATTAGCCACTCATTAGTAAACAGGAAATGTCACTCTAAATAAGTCACAGGCATCTCATTTACATAGACACAGACACACAATCTCAAAATAACCAGCCTGCTGCAGTGCCCGTGGCAGACAGAGCCTATATACAAACATAGAAATTATAACACAGAGACGTCTGATAAATTAATTAATATTTACAAGGCCTTAAATTGCATAACCTACCGAATTTAGACAAAATTTTAACTTAACCCTCCAAGGGACAAACTCCCTGAGTTTTTTATGATCAATTTAACCAGTCTCGGCCCCGGGCCGTGGTCA
>NW_020327427.1:0-23203 GCF_001858045.2 Oreochromis niloticus | reverse complement strand
CCCCAAACGCATCCTTCCAATCTGGGACCAAGTCTCCCTCCAAGTCATCCAACAGGGACTCAAGACTTGTGAGGTAGTGGTCCTCGAGCACAAGCAATGTCGTGTAGCCCCAATTCTTTGCATTCCCCTGTATAAGATCAAGTGTCTTAGAAGTAGGGGACGCGGGCTTGATCATTGAGCCCAAGATCTCAACCATCCGGGAGATCATCCTAGGGTGGGGTTTCCCTGGCTTAGGGGCCACATTTTGTAGGTGATGAACCATTTTAATCACCATGTGCATCTTTCGCACAAGTCTTCCAAATGCTGGGGGGGCTGGTTGCTGTCTCCCATAACCAGCTGTTCTGGGTTGCCACCGCCCAAACCTAGTGGCAGAGCCCCTGTCAAATCCCCGTGTGACTGCTGCATAAGACCGAGACTGCGGTCCATAGTAGCGGTTCGGACCAAAGGGAGGCACTGGCCGGTTAGGGAGAGGAAAAGTGTTCCGGTCCCTGAAGGGACGCGGAGGTGCACGGTCCTTCCCTTGGGCCCTCCCGCTACTCCACTGCCTGTTACGGCCACAGGCACTAAGCGCCGTCCGGCCGCCGTCGGTACCACACACAATCCTGGTCCCCATCCAGGTAGACCATTTTGTGTTGTGTTGTGTTGTTTTGTGTTGTCTGTGATGAAGCCTTTGTTATCTAATAATAAAGTTCTGTGTGGATGATGCAGCCTTTGGTATTATAGTTTAATAAAATTTGTTTGTTTGTTATTTATGAATGTAAGTATGAATGATAACGTATCTAATTGATAGTGAAAAAAAATATATAAATGAAAAGAATGAAAAAATTACTTTTTTTAATTAAAATAAAAAATTAATTAATTTTTAATAAATTCAAAATAGGCCAATTATGAGTGTGCCCGGGGCAACGTTTCGACCCAACAGGGTCTTCTTCAGGCCAGGGCACACGCTGTACAAACTGAAAAACTGGCTGCTGTAAGCTATCAGGAGATGTTGCTCCTTCGGCTGTCAGGGCAAGAATGAGGGTGTTCAGCACTCCTCCCCTTATATAGCCTCTGATGAAGTAAACTGAAAATGCAGTTTTCAATGAACTGATGTTTGGAGTGTTTGCAGCCTTGCCAATAGTGATGAAAAAAATAGAAAATAGAACATGTGCATATAATTGAGTAACACAAAATTGTTTTTTAAGGTTTTTTTTAATAGTTTTTAACCAACATAAAAGTTTTAAATGAAACTTCGTTTGAAAGTGTTTTTAGTATTTTATGAACTGATTTTAAATATTTTTTTGGTGTTTTTGGTGGTTTTTAAATTGTTTTTAGTATTTTATGAACTGATTTTAAATATTTTTTGGTGTTTTTGGTGGTTTTTAAATTTTTTCTGTTTATTCATTTTTGGTGCTTTTAATTATATTTTTAATTATGAATTTTGCACGTTTTAAAGATAAACAATGTTGTACACAATACTAACAGGAGAAATTATTTTTAACTATTTACAAACAATGTGAACAAATATGAATGAAGTTTTTGATGTTTTTTCAAGATATTTTACAGTGTTTTGTGTATTTTTTGTGTACTTTTTTGTTTTTTTGCTTTTTTTTTTTTTTGCTTTTTTGCAGTGATGTTGTGTATTTTTCAATGTGTGTTAAAACAATGTTAATGAACTATTGAACATGAGGGTTCCTCACATGAGTGGGGTTTGGGGAATGAAAAATAAAGACCCCCCCCTGGTTAGGGTTAGGGCTTATACACAGGGTTGGGGTTAGAAACAGAAGATCAAAATGGTTAGGGTTAGGGCTTATGACCGGGTTGGGGTTAGAAATAAAAGATCAAAATGGTTAGGATTAGGGCTTATGACCGGGTTGGGGTTAGAAATAAAAGATCCAAATGGTTAGGATTAGGGCTTAGCGTCAGGTTGGCGTCCAAAATAAATGAGGTCAGGGTTGGGAATGATCCCGGGATTGGGGATTGAATGTTGAGCAACCGGGATAGTTGCTATCAATTGTTCTTCATGTTCAATCCCCAAGGTTCCCTTGTGTTCAACCGATGGATCCATTGTCTCTCGCGTTTCTTTCTCTGTCCATCTGTCCAACCTGAGTTGCTCTGGATTCCAGCAACCCTCAGACTCTGCCAACCATGAGAAATAAAGTGTTTAACCAAAAGTGTGTGGACTTCTTTCTTGTGTCTGATGTTGTATCTATGTTGTGTCATCCTGGTGGAGATCGAATTTTTGGTTTCGCCAATATACTGTCTCTCACACCGTGAACAAAAGATGATATACACACAATTGCAGGTCTGAGGTGTGAAAATTTGTGAAATTTTGTAAATAGTTTTGTTAATCCTGTTCTGAACGTACTCCAGTTTTACTAATGTATCTGATAGGATGTTGGTTTTACGTTTTGGCTGAATGGGTGGCAGTTTTTGCCCTGACTAAATAATCCCTTAGGTTCTTGTTTCCTGCGGTACGCTGAGATCACCTGATGGTTATCCAAAAGTCCCGAATTCTCAATGATTTCCGAAGTTTTCTTTGATTTTGTTGTTGAGCAACCTACTAGTTGAAGAGAAGGTCGTTATGAGTGGGATGAATTCCTTTTGTGATGCGGGTTTCCGAGTCCGAAAGGTTCTGAGACAATGTCTGAGAAACGATCGACCGTAGCCTCTGTTCTTTAATGCGGCGAATAGTGTTTTTACTGCCCCATGAAATCAAAGTCCTGTGTGCAGATTCGTTGAAACCTAATCAATTGTGACTTAATTATCCCTTGTAAGTGTGAGTGGGATGGAAGCTGGTCTTGAACAGTAAGTGAATGTGTGTCCGTTTCTTTGAAAAAGACTTTGATGTCTAAATTTTGATCTCGTGGAAATGATTCCCCTTTGTAGACGGTGGTGTCTAAGAAATCAATGGAATTATGATCCAGCTTGTGTTTTAGTCTGATGGAGGGATCGTGAGTGTCTAATATCTGGATGAATTCCGCAAATTCCTCCTGTGAGTGGGTCCAGATCCCAAATATGTCATCCAGATATCTCACATAAAGAAAGGGTTTTTTGGGACACTTTCCTAGAGCAGCTTCCTCCCACTCCGCCATAAAAATGTTGGCGTAGGCAGGGGCAAACTTTTTGCCCATTGCCACCCCTTTGATTTGGAGAAAAAATTGATTATTAAATTCAAAATCATTTCTAGTTAAATTAATTTCCAATAGGGCTAATAATTGCCGGTCCGGTCTGTCTTGTTGGGGATACTTCTGGAAGATGTTTTTAACTGCTGTCAATCCAGCTTTTGTGTCAATATTTGTGTAAAGACTGTCTATGTCAATCGTGAAAAATAATGAATTTCGTGGAACTTTTAAATTTTTAATCATGCCAATGAAATGGTAAGTATCCTTCACGTATGATGGGTGTTTAACCGAGAGAGGATTCAAAAAATAATCTATGTATTCTGCCGTTTGATAGGTTTCGCTGCCACAATCGGAGACGATTGGTCGTCCGGGAGGTATCCTGAATGGAACTGTCCATTGTTCTGGATTCTTGTGAATCTTCGGGAGCATGTAAAACCTCCTGGGTCGGGGTTCTAGTTCCCCTTTTAAATATTGTTTTTGTTTCCAATTGATGAATTTGTTTTTATGTAATCTTCCACAATTTCATATACTTTAGGGACTGTCTGTAAATAAATTGGTTGTTGTAATCTTTTGTAATATGTTTGTCGTCCACTGTCGGTTCGCTTCAAATATGTATTGCTCCCGGTCTAAAATACGACTGCACTGCCTTTATCTGCAGGCTTGATGACTAGTGTTGTTTGTTGCCAATTCCTAAGTGCTTGCTGTTCAGCTTGTGATAAATTTGGTTTTTCTTGTTGTGATTTGAAATGTGTATTAAATTGTTTTAAATCTTGTTTGAGTAGGAAAAGAACTTCTGGGGGCAATTTATGTAAGGGTGGTACCCAATATGATTTCAGTGTGAACCGAGGTGCGTCTCGATGTCTTCTCCTTCGAAAATACGCTGCCAATTTTAGCCGCCTGTGATAATTTGAATATCCAATAAAGTTGTACCTTTTGCTTTTGTTCACGCCAAGCGTGGGAATGAAGGTCAACCCGCGGTTCAGTAGGTCCGCCTGTGAGCTAGTGAGGTTGAAATTGTTGGCCAACACCATCACATTGTTAACCAACTGGGTCTAGCCCCACTATGCCCCTCCTCTGGAAGGCTTACGGGGCTTCCAAGTTTAAATAGGCGACCCAATGCCGGAACATGGCTCTAGCCGTTTCCCTGGTCCAATGCACATTATCCGACTCCGTGTGGAACGCTGAGTTCCTGAGTGCTGGGATAAACGGCTGGTTCCTGATCAGGTGGGCATTCAACATTTGCAGAGTGTTCCGTTCCATCAGGGGAGACCAGGCGAGTAATTGATGACAGGAATCCAAATCTCTGCGTACGGGAAGTACTTTTTGGCAGCTCTGAATGCCCCCTGCATCTGTTTAATTGCCGTCTCTTTGGCTCTTTGTCCCCTGCAGTTGATGCCAAAGGCCAACACCAGCTTCTCCACAACCACCTGGCTTGTGGATTTGGCCATCAATGCCTGTGCATGACGAAAGTTGGCCCCCGGGTAACTATCAACCTGCAGGTCTGGGATAGAATATCCAGGAACCTGGCAAGATTGGAGTCACCCAAGATCAGCCACTTCTTTCGCACACTCAGGCCCCAGTCAATCATTTTGCGCTCTGTTCTGACGTGTCTGGTTACTCTACAGATCTGTGGTTTTGGGGTAGAGGCCTGTAGGTTTGGTGACCCTTGACTGGGAGAAACTGCTCCCATCACATGTGACTGCTGTGCGTCCGGTTCTGCTTGTGAGGATTGCTCCATTGAGGTACTGAATACAGGAAGTGGAACCAGGATTTCACTCGTTCCCACATCCTGTCCTACCGCCTCATCAAGTATGGGACTATCATAAAGGCTAGGTGAGGCCCCCTGTCTCACCTGTTGGGGGGTACTGTGTCCCAAGTCCTCTACCTGGAGGAGGTCACCATCCTGCGAGATCACACATGCATTCCTCCTGCGTGGTGGTCTTTTCTCCCGAGGTTGTACAGGAGGTGGGGACTGGGAAGCAGGTGCAGCATGCACCATAACCTGCTCCGTCATCGTGGCAGCTGTGCGTGCTCCAGTGCGTTGAAGTGGGCTTCCGCTTGTTCAGTGTCAGTGGTTTGTGTTGTGGATGTCTGTTGCTGTGCGTCACGTCTGTGTGTTGTGCGATCTCTGTCGCTAGACTCCTCTGTAGGAGCCTGCCTGTCATGTTGTGTTTGTTGATCAGTGTCCTTGTTTGTTCTTGCAGTGATCAAGGCTTCCGCATGATCCAGAACTTCCTGGGATATGCGGGGCAAATTGCGGCGAGCCCACCGTTTGGACACCCCAAACGCATCCTTCCAATCTGGGACCAAGTCTCCCTCCAAGTCATCCAACAGGACTCAAGACTTGTGAGGTAGTGGTCCTCGAGCACAAGCAATGTCGTGTAGCCCCAATTCTTTGCATTCCCCTGTATAAGATCAAGTGTCTTAGAAGTAGGGGACGCGGGCTTGATCATTGAGCCCAAGATCTCAACCATCCGGGAGATCATCCTAGGGTGGGGTTTCCCTGGCTTAGGGGCCACATTTTGTAGGTGATGAACCATTTTAATCACCATGTGCATCTTTCGCACAAGTCTTCCAAATGCTGGGGGGGCTGGTTGCTGTCTCCCATAACCAGCTGTTCTGGGTTGCCACGCCCAAACTAGTGGCAGAGCCCCTGTCAAATCCCCGTGTGACTGCTGCATAAGACCGAGACTGCGGTCCATAGTAGCGGTTCGGACCAAAGGAGGCACTGGCCGGTTAGGGAGAGGAAAAGTGTTCCGGTCCCTGAAGGGACGCGGAGGTGCACGGTCCTTCCCTTGGGCCCTCCCGCTACTCCACTGCCTGTTACGGCCACCAGCACTAAGCGCCGTCCCCGGTACCGCACAGGGATCCAATCCTGGTCCCCATCCAGGTAGACCATTTTGTGTTGTGTTGTGTTGTTTGTGTTGTCTGTGATGAAGCCTTTGTTATCTAATAATAAAGTTCTGTGTGGATGATGCAGCCTTTGGTATTATAGTTTAATAAAATTTGTTTGTTTGTTATTTATGAATGTAAGTATGAATGATAACGTATCTAATTGATAGTGAAAAAAATATATAAATGAAAAGAATGAAAAAATTACTTTTTTAATTAAAATAAAAAATTAATTAATTTTTAATAAATTCAAATAGGCCAATTATGAGTGTGCCCGGGGCAACGTTTCGACCCAACAGGGTCTTCTTCAGGCCAGGGCACACGCTGTACAAACTGAAAAACTGGCTGCTGTAAGCTATCAGGAGATGTTGCTCCTTCGGCTGTCAGGGCAAGAATGAGGGTGTTCAGCACTCCTCCCCTTATATAGCCTCTGATGAAGTAAACTGAAAATGCAGTTTTCAATGAACTGATGTTTGGAGTGTTTGCAGCCTTGCCAATAGTGATGAAAAAAATAGAAATAGAACATGTGCATATAATTGAGTAACACAAAATTGTTTTTTAAGGTTTTTTTTAATAGTTTTTAACCAACATAAAAGTTTTAAATGAAACTTCGTTTGAAAGTGTTTTAGTATTTTATGAACTGATTTTAAATATTTTTTTGGTGTTTTGGTGGTTTTTAATTGTTTTAGTATTTATGAACTGATTTTAAATATTTTTTGGTGTTTTTGGTGGTTTTTAAATTTTTCTGTTTATTCATTTTTGGTGCTTTTAATTATATTTTTAATTATGAATTTTGCACGTTTTAAAGATAAACAATGTTGTACACAATACTAACAGGAGAAATTATTTTTAACTATTACAACAATGTGAACAAATATGAATGAAGTTTTTGATGTTTTTTCAAGATATTTTACAGTGTTTGTGTATTTTTTGTGTACTTTTTGTTTTTTTGCTTTTTTTGTTTTTTTGCTTTTTTGCAGTGATGTTGTGTATTTTTCAATGTGTGTTAAAACAATGTTAATGAACTATTGAACATGAGGGTTCCTCACATGAGTGGGGTTTGGGGAATGAAAAATAAAGACCCCCCCCTGGTTAGGGTTAGGGCTTATACACAGGGTTGGGTTAGAAACAGAAGATCAAAATGGTTAGGGTTAGGGCTTATGACCGGGTTGGGGTTAGAAATAAAAGATCAAATGGTTAGGATTAGGGCTTATGACCGGGTTGGGGTTAGAAATAAAGATCCAAATGGTTAGGATTAGGGCTTAGCGTCAGGTTGGCGTCCAAATAAATGAGGTCAGGGTTGGGAATGATCCCGGGATTGGGGATTGAATGTTGAGCAACCGGGATAGTTGCTATCAATTGTTCTTCATGTTCAATCCCCAAGGTTCCCTTGTGTTCAACCGATGGATCCATTGTCTCTCGCGTTTCTTTCTCTGTCCATCTGTCCAACCTGAGTTGCTCTGGATTCCAGCAACCCTCAGACTCTGCCAACCATGAGAAATAAAGTGTTTAACCAAAAGTGTGTGGACTTCTTTCTTGTGTCTGATGTTGTATCTATGTTGTGTCATCCTGGTGGAGATCGAATTTTGGTTTCGCCAATATACTGTCTCTCACACCGTGAACAAAAGATGATATACACACAATTGCAGGTCTGAGGTGTGAAAATTTGTGAAATTTTGTAAATAGTTTTGTTAATCCTGTTCTGAACGTACTCCAGTTTTACTAATGTATCTGATAGGATGTTGGTTTTACGTTTGGCTGAATGGGTGGCAGTTTTGCCCTGACTAAATAATCCCTTAGGTTCTTGTTCCTGCGGTACGCTGAGATCACCTGATGGTTATCCAAAAGTCCCGAATTCTCAATGATTTCCCGAAAGTTTTCTTTGATTTTGTTGTTGAGCAACCTACTAGTTGAAGAGAAGGTCGTTATGAGTGGGATGAATTCCTTTTGTGATGCGGGTTTCCGAGTCCGAAAGGTTCTGAGACAATGTCTGAGAAACGATCGACCGTAGCCTCTGTTCTTTAATGCGGCGAATAGTGTTTTTACTGCCCCATGAAATCAAAGTCCTGTGTGCAGATTCGTTGAAACCTAATCAATTGTGACTTAATTAGTCCCTTGTAAGTGTGAGTGGGATGGAAGCTGGTCTTGAACAGTAGTGAATGTGTGTCCGTTTCTTTGAAAAAGACTTTGATGTCTAAATTTTGATCTCGTGGAAATGATTCCCCTTTGTAGACGGTGGTGTCTAAGAAATCAATGGAATTATGATCCAGCTTGTGTTTTAGTCTGATGGAGGGATCGTGAGTGTCTAATATCTGGATGAATTCCGCAATTCCTCCTGTGAGTGGGTCCAGATCCCAAATATGTCATCCAGATATCTCACATAAAGAAAGGGTTTTTTGGGACACTTTCCTAGAGCAGCTTCCTCCCACTCCGCCATAAAAATGTTGGCGTAGGCAGGGGCAACTTTTTGCCCATTGCCACCCCTTTGATTTGGAGAAAAAATTGATTATTAAATTCAAAATCATTTCTAGTTAAATTAATTTCCAATAGGGCTAATAATTGCCGGTCCGGTCTGTCTTGTTGGGGATACTTCTGGAAGATGTTTTAACTGCTGTCAATCCAGCTTTTGTGTCAATATTTGTGTAAAGACTGTCTATGTCAATCGTGAAAAATAATGAATTTCGTGGAACTTTTAAATTTTAATCATGCCAATGAAATGGTAAGTATCCTTCACGTATGATGGGTGTTTAACCGAGAGAGGATTCAAAAAATAATCTATGTATTCTGCCGTTTGATAGGTTTCGCTGCCACAATCGGAGACGATTGGTCGTCCGGGAGGTATCCTGAATGGAACTGTCCATTGTTCTGGATTCTTGTGAATCTTCGGGAGCATGTAAAACCTCCTGGGTCGGGTTCTAGTTCCCCTTTTAAATATTGTTTTTGTTTCCAATTGATGAATTTGTTTTTATGTAAATCTTCCACAATTTCATATACTTTAGGGACTGTCTGTAAATAAATTGGTTGTTGTAATCTTTTGTAATATGTTTTGTCGTCCAACTGTCGGTTCGCTTCAAATATGTATTGCTCCCGGTCTAAAATAACGACTGCACTGCCTTTATCTGCAGGCTTGATGACTATGTGTTTGTTTGTTGCCAATTCCCTAAGTGCTTGCTGTTCAGCTTGTGATAAATTGGTTTTTCTTGTTGTGATTTGAAATGTGTATTAAATTGTTTTAAATCTTGTTTGAGTAGGAAAAGAACTTCTGGGGCAATTTATGTAAGGGTGGTACCCAATATGATTTCAGTGTGAACCGAGGTGCGTCTCGATGTCTTCTCCTTCGAAAATACGCTGCCAATTTTAGCCGCCTGTGATAATTTTGAATATCCAATAGAAGTTGTACCTTTTGCTTTTTGTTCACGCCAAGCGTGGGAATGAAGGTCAACCCGCGGTTCAGTAGGTCCGCCTGTGAGCTAGTGAGGTTGAAATTGTTGGCCAACACCATCACATTGTTAACCAACTGGGTCTAGCCCCACTATGCCCCTCCTCTGGAAGGCTTACGGGGCTTCCAAGTTAAATAGGCGACCCAATGCCGGAACATGGCTCTAGCCGTTTCCCTGGTCCAATGCACATTATCCGACTCCGTGTGGAACGCTGAGTTCCTGAGTGCTGGGATAAACGGCTGGTTCCTGATCAGGTGGGCATTCAACATTTGCAGAGTGTTCCGTTCCATCAGGGGAGACCAGGCGAGTAATTGATGACAGGAATCCAAATCTCTGCGTACGGGAATACTTTTTGGCAGCTCTGAATGCCCCCTGCATCTGTTTAATTGCCGTCTCTTTGGCTCTTTGTCCCCTGCAGTTGATGCCAAAGGCCAACACCAGCTTCTCCACAACCACCTGGCTTGTGGATTTGGCCATCAATGCCTGTGCATGACGAAAGTTGGCCCCCGGGTAACTATCAACCTGCAGGTCTGGATAGAATATCCAGGGAACCTGGCAAGATTGGAGTCACCCAAGATCAGCCACTTCTTTCGCACACTCAGGCCCCAGTCAATCATTTTGCGCTCTGTTCTGACGTGTCTGGTTACTCTACAGATCTGTGGTTTTGGGGTAGAGGCCTGTAGGTTTGGTGACCCTTGACTGGGAGAAACTGCTCCCATCACATGTGACTGCTGTGCGTCCGGTTCTGCTTGTGAGGATTGCTCCATTGAGGTACTGAATACAGGAAGTGGAACCAGGATTTCACTCGTTCCCACATCCTGTCCTACCGCCTCATCAAGTATGGGACTATCATAAAGCTAGGTGAGGCCCCTGTCTCACCTGTTGGGGGGTACTGTGTCCCAAGTCCTCTACCTGGAGGAGGTCACCATCCTGCGAGATCACACATGCATTCCTCCTGCGTGGTGGTCTTTTCTCCCGAGGTTGTACAGGAGGTGGGGACTGGGAAGCAGGTGCAGCATGCACCATAACCTGCTCCGTCATCGTGGCAGCTGTGCGTGCTCCAGTGCGTTGAAGTGGGCTTCCGCTTGTTCAGTGTCAGTGGTTTGTGTTGTGGATGTCTGTTGCTGTGCGTCACGTCTGTGTGTTGTGCGATCTCTGTCGCTAGACTCCTCTGTAGGAGCCTGCCTGTCATGTTGTGTTTGTTGATCAGTGTCCTTGTTTGTTCTTGCAGTGATCAAGGCTTCCGCATGATCCAGAACTTCCTGGATATGCGGGGCAAATTGCGGCGAGCCCACCGTTGGACACCCCAAACGCATCCTTCCAATCTGGGACCAAGTCTCCCTCCAGTCATCCAACAGGGACTCAAGACTTGTGAGGTAGTGGTCCTCGAGCACAAGCAATGTCGTGTAGCCCAATTCTTTGCATTCCCCTGTATAAGATCAAGTGTCTTAGAAGTAGGGGACGCGGGCTTGATCATTGAGCCCAAGATCTCAACCATCCGGGAGATCATCCTAGGGTGGGGTTTCCCTGGCTTAGGGGCCACATTTGTAGGTGATGAACCATTTTAATCACCATGTGCATCTTTCGCACAAGTCTTCCAAATGCTGGGGGGGCTGGTTGCTGTCTCCCATAACCAGCTGTTCTGGGTTGCCACCGCCCAAACCTAGTGGCAGAGCCCCTGTCAAATCCCCGTGTGACTGCTGCATAAGACCGAGACTGCGGTCCATAGTAGCGGTTCGGACCAAAGGGAGGCACTGGCCGGTTAGGGAGAGGAAAAGTGTTCCGGTCCCTGAAGGGACGCGGAGGTGCACGGTCCTTCCCTTGGGCCCTCCCGCTACTCCACTGCCTGTTACGGCCACCAGGCACTAAGCGCCGTCCCGGTACCGCACAGGGATCCAATCCTGGTCCCCATCCAGGTAGACCATTTTGTGTTGTGTTGTGTTGTTTGTGTTGTCTGTGATGAAGCCTTTGTTATCTAATAATAAAGTTCTGTGTGGATGATGCAGCCTTTGGTATTATAGTTTAATAAAATTTGTTTGTTTGTTATTTATGAATGTAAGTATGAATGATAACGTATCTAATTGATAGTGAAAAAAATATATAAATGAAAAGAATGAAAAAATTACTTTTTTTAATTAAAATAAAAAATTAATTAATTTTAATAAATTCAAAATAGGCCAATTATGAGTGTGCCCGGGGCAACGTTTCGACCCAACAGGGTCTTCTTCAGGCCAGGGCACACGCTGTACAAACTGAAAAACTGGCTGCTGTAAGCTATCAGGAGATGTTGCTCCTTCGGCTGTCAGGGCAAGAATGAGGGTGTTCAGCACTCCTCCCTTATATAGCCTCTGATGAAGTAAACTGAAAATGCAGTTTTCAATGAACTGATGTTTGGAGTGTTTGCAGCCTTGCCAATAGTGATGAAAAAATAGAAAATAGAACATGTGCATATAATTGAGTAACACAAAATTGTTTTTTAAGGTTTTTTTAATAGTTTTTAACCAACATAAAAGTTTAAATGAAACTTCGTTTGAAAGTGTTTTTAGTATTTTATGAACTGATTTTAAATATTTTTTTGGTGTTTTTGGTGGTTTTTAAATTGTTTTTAGTATTTTATGAACTGATTTTAAATATTTTTTGGTGTTTTTGGTGGTTTTTAAATTTTTCTGTTTATTCATTTTTGGTGCTTTTAATTATATTTTTAATTATGAATTTTGCACGTTTTAAAGATAAACAATGTTGTACACAATACTAACAGGAGAAATTATTTTTAACTATTACAAACAATGTGAACAATATGAATGAAGTTTTTGATGTTTTTCAAGATATTTTACAGTGTTTTGTGTATTTTTTGTGTACTTTTTGTTTTTTGCTTTTTTGTTTTTTGCTTTTTTGCAGTGATGTTGTGTATTTTCAATGTGTGTTAAAACAATGTTAATGAACTATTGAACATGAGGGTTCCTCACATGAGTGGGGTTTGGGGAATGAAAAATAAAGACCCCCCCCTGGTTAGGGTTAGGGCTTATACACAGGGTTGGGGTTAGAAACAGAAGATCAAAATGGTTAGGGTTAGGGCTTATGACCGGGTTGGGTTAGAAATAAAAGATCAAAATGGTTAGGATTAGGGCTTATGACCGGGTTGGGGTTAGAAATAAAAGATCCAAATGGTTAGGATTAGGGCTTAGCGTCAGGTTGGCGTCCAAAATAAATGAGGTCAGGGTTGGGAATGATCCGGGATTGGGGATTGAATGTTGAGCAACCGGATAGTTGCTATCAATTGTTCTTCATGTTCAATCCCAAGGTTCCCTGTGTTCAACCGATGGATCCATTGTCTCTCGCGTTTCTTCTCTGTCCATCTGTCCAACCTGAGTTGCTCTGGATTCCAGCAACCCTCAGACTCTGCCAACCATGAGAAATAAAGTGTTTAACCAAAAGTGTGTGGACTTCTTTCTTGTGTCTGATGTTGTATCTATGTTGTCATCCTGGTGGAGATCGAATTTTTGGTTTCGCCAATATACTGTCTCTCACACCGTGAACAAAAGATGATATACACACAATTGCAGGTCTGAGGTGTGAAAATTTGTGAAATTTTGTAAATAGTTTTGTTAATCCTGTTCTGAACGTACTCCAGTTTTACTAATGTATCTGATAGGATGTTGGTTTTACGTTTTGGCTGAATGGGTGGCAGTTTTGCCCTGACTAAATAATCCTTAGGTTCTTGTTCCTGCGGTACGCTGAGATCACCTGATGGTTATCCAAAAGTCCCGAATTCTCAATGATTTCCCGAAAGTTTCTTTGATTTTGTTGTTGAGCAACCTACTAGTTGAAGAGAAGGTCGTTATGATGGGATGAATTCCTTTTGTGATGCGGGTTTCCGAGTCCGAAAGGTTCTGAGACATGTCTGAGAAACGATCGACCGTAGCTCTGTTCTTTAATGCGGCGAATAGTGTTTTTACTGCCCCATGAAATCAAAGTCCTGTGTGCAGATTCGTTGAAACCTAATCAATTGTGACTTATTAGTCCTTGTAAGTGTGAGTGGGATGGAAGCTGGTCTGAACAGTATGAATGTGTGTCCGTTTCTTGAAAAAGACTTTGATGTCTAAATTTTGATCTCGTGGAAATGATTCCCCTTTGTAGACGGTGGTGTCTAAGAAATCAATGGAATTATGATCCAGCTTGTGTTTAGTCTGATGGAGGGATCGTGAGTGTCTAATATCTGGATGAATTCCGCAAATTCCTCCTGTGAGTGGGTCCAGATCCCAAATATGTCATCCAGATATCTCACATAAAGAAAGGGTTTTTTGGGACACTTTCCTAGAGCAGCTTCCTCCCACTCCGCCATAAAAATGTGGCGTAGGCAGGGGCAAACTTTTTGCCCATTGCCACCCCTTTGATTGGAGAAAAATTGATTATTAATTCAAAATCATTTCTAGTTAAATTATTTCCAATAGGGCTAATAATTGCCGTCCGGTCTGTCTTGTTGGGGATACTTCTGGAAGATGTTTTAACTGCTGTCAATCCAGCTTTTGTGTCAATATTTGTGTAAAGACTGTCTATGTCAATCGTGAAAAATAATGAATTTCGTGGAACTTTAATTTTAATCATGCCAATGAAATGGTAAGTATCCTTCACGTATGATGGTGTTTAACCGAGAGAGGATTCAAAAATAATCTATGTATTCTGCCGTTTGATAGGTTTCGCTGCCACAATCGGAGACGATTGGTCGTCCGGGAGGTATCCTGAATGGAACTGTCCATTGTTCTGGATTCTTGTGAATCTTCGGGAGCATGTAAACCTCCTGGGTCGGGTTCTAGTTCCCCTTTTAAATATTGTTTTTGTTTCCAATGATGAATTGTTTTTATGTAAATCTTCCACAATTTCATATACTTTAGGGACTGTCTGTAAATAAATTGTTGTTGTAATCTTTTGTAATATGTTTTGTCGTCCAACTGTCGGTTCGCTTCAAATATGTATTGCTCCCGGTCTAAAATAACGACTGCACTGCCTTTATCTGCAGGCTTGATGACTATGTGTTTGTTTGTTGCCAATTCCCTAAGTGCTTGCTGTTCAGCTTGTGATAAATTTGGTTTTTCTTGTTGTGATTTGAAATGTGTATTAAATTGTTTTAAATCTTGTTTGAGTAGGAAAAGAACTTCTGGGGCAATTTATGTAAGGGTGGTACCCAATATGATTTCAGTGTGAACCGAGGTGCGTCTCGATGTCTTCTCCTTCGAAATACGCTGCCAATTTAGCCGCCTGTGATAATTTTGAATATCCAATAGAAGTTGTACCTTTTGCTTTTTGTTCACGCCAAGCGTGGGAATGAAGGTCAACCCGCGGTTCAGTAGGTCCGCCTGTGAGCTAGTGAGGTTGAAATTGTTGGCCAACACCATCACATTGTTAACCAACTGGGGTCTAGCCCCACTATGCCCCTCCTCTGGAAGGCTTACG
This sequence comes from Oreochromis niloticus, assembly GCF_001858045.2. Classification (NCBI taxonomy): domain Eukaryota; kingdom Metazoa; phylum Chordata; class Actinopteri; order Cichliformes; family Cichlidae; genus Oreochromis; species Oreochromis niloticus. Next base: position 8,313 of record NW_020327427.1, on the reverse strand, counting down.
GGGCTTCCAAGTTTAAATAGGCGACCCAATGCCGGAACATGGCTCTAGCCGTTTCCCTGGTCCAATGCACATTATCCGACTCCGTGTGGAACGCTGAGTTCCTGAGTGCTGGGATAAACGGCTGGTTCCTGATCAGGTGGGCATTCAACATTTGCAGAGTGTTCCGTTCCATCAGGGGGAGACCAGGCGAGTAATTGATGACAGGAATCCAAATCTCTGCGTACGGGAAGTACTTTTTGGCAGCTCTGAATGCCCCCTGCATCTGTTTAATTGCCGTCTCTTTGGCTCTTTGTCCCCTGCAGTTGATGCCAAAGGCCAACACCAGCTTCTCCACAACCACCTGGCTTGTGGATTTGGCCATCATGCCTGTGCATGACGAAAGTTGGCCCCGGGTAACTATCAACCTGCAGGTCTGGGATAGAATATCCAGGGAACCTGGCAAGATTGGAGTCACCCAAGATCAGCCACTTCTTTCGCACACTCAGGCCCCAGTCAATCATTTTGCGCTCTGTCTGACGTTCTGGTTACTCTACAGATCTGTGGTTTTGGGGTAGAGGCCTGTAGGTTGGTGACCCTTGACTGGGAGAAACTGCTCCCATCACATGTGACTGCTGTGCGTCCGGTTCTGCTTGTGAGGATTGCTCCATTGAGGTACTGAATACAGGAAGTGGAACCAGGATTTCACTCGTTCCCACATCCTGTCCTACCGCCTCATCAAGTATGGACTATCATAAAGGCTAGGTGAGGCCCCTGTCTCACCTGTTGGGGGTACTGTGTCCCAAGTCCTCTACCTGGAGAGGTCACCATCCTGCGAGATCACACATGCATTCCTCCTGCGTGGTGGTCTTTTCTCCGAGGTTGTACAGGAGGTGGGACTGGGAAGCAGGTGCAGCATGCACCATAACCTGCTCCGTCATCGTGGCAGCTGTGCGTGCTCCAGTGCGTTGAAGTGGGGCTTCCGCTTGTTCAGTGTCATGGTTTGTGTTGTGGATGTCTGTTGCTGTGCGTCACGTCTGTGTGTTGTGCGATCTCTGTCGCTAGACTCCTCTGTAGGAGCCTGCTGTCCTTATGTTGTGTTTGTTGATCAGTGTCCTTGTTTGTTCTTGCAGTGATCAAGGCTTCCGCATGATCCAGAACTTCCTGGGATATGCGGGGCAAATTGCGGCGAGCCCACCGTTTGGACACCCCAAACGCATCCTTCCAATCTGGGACCAAGTCTCCTCCAAGTCATCCAACAGGGACTCAAGACTTGTGAGGTAGTGGTCCTCGAGCACAAGCAATGTGTGTAGCCCAATTCTTTGCATTCCCCTGTATAAGATCAAGTGTCTTAGAAGTAGGGGACGCGGGCTTGATCATTGAGCCCAAGATCTCAACCATCCGGAGATCATCCTAGGGTGGGTTTCCCTGGCTTAGGGGCCCATTTTGTAGGTGATGAACCATTTTAATCACCATGTGCATCTTTCGCACAAGTCTCCAAATGCTGGGGGGGCTGGTTGCTGTCTCCATAACCAGCTGTTCTGGTTGCCACCGCCCAAACCTAGTGGCAGAGCCCTGTCAAATCCCGTGTGACTGCTGCATAAGACCGAGACTGCGGTCCATAGTAGCGGTTCGACCAAAGGGAGGCACTGGCCGGTTAGGGAGAGGAAAGTGTTCCGGTCCTGAAGGGACGCGGAGGTGCACGGTCCTTCCCTTGGGCCTCCGCTACTCCACTGCCTGTTACGGCCACCAGGCACTAAGCGCCGCCCGGTACGCACAGGATCCAATCCTGGTCCCCATCCAGGTAGACCATTTTGTGTTGTGTTGTGTTGTTTGTGTTGTCTGTGATGAAGCCTTTGTTATCTAATAATAAAGTTCTGTGGGATGATGCAGCCTTTGTATTATAGTTTAATAAAATTTGTTTGTTTGTTATTTATGAATGTAAGTATGATGATAACGTATCTAATTGATAGTGAAAAAAAAATATAAATGAAAGAATGAAAAAATACTTTTTTTAATTAAATAAAAAATTAATTAATTTTAATAAATTCAAAATAGGCCAATTATGAGTGTGCCCGGGCAACGTTCGACCCAACAGGGTCTTCTTCAGGCCAGGGCACACGCTGTACAAACTGAAAACTGGCTGCTGTAAGCTATCAGGAGATGTTGCTCCTTCGGCTGTCAGGGCAAGAATGAGGGTGTTCAGCACTCCTCCCTTATATAGCCTCTGATGAAGTAAACTGAAAATGCAGTTTTCAATGAACTGATGTTTGGAGTGTTTGCAGCCTTGCCAATAGTGATGAAAAAAATAGAAAATAGAAATGTGCATATAATTGAGTAACACAAAATTGTTTTTTAAGGTTTTTTTTAATAGTTTTTAACCAACATAAAAGTTTTAAATGAAACTTCGTTTGAAAGTGTTTTTAGTATTTTATGAACTGATTTTAAATATTTTTTGGTGTTTTTGGTGGTTTTTAAATTGTTTTTAGTATTTTATGAACTGATTTTAAATATTTTTTGGTGTTTTGGTGGTTTTTAAATTTTTTCTGTTTATTCATTTTTGGTGCTTTTAATTATATTTTTAATTATGAATTTTGCACGTTTTAAAGATAAACAATGTTGTACACAATACTAACAGGAGAAATTATTTTTAACTATTTACAAACAATGTGAACAAATATGAATGAAGTTTTTGATGTTTTTTCAAGATATTTTACAGTGTTTTGTGTATTTTTTGTGTACTTTTTGTTTTTTTGCTTTTTTTGTTTTTTTGCTTTTTTGCAGTGATGTTGTGTATTTTTCAATGTGTGTTAAAACAATGTTAATGAACTATTGAACATGAGGGTTCCTCACATGAGTGGGGTTTGGGGAATGAAAAATAAAGACCCCCCCTGGTTAGGGTTAGGGCTTATACAGGGTTGGGGTTAGAAACAGAAGATCAAAATGGTTAGGGTTAGGGCTTATGACCGGGTTGGGGTTAGAAATAAAAGATCAAAATGGTTAGGATTAGGGCTTATGACCGGGTTGGGGTTAGAAATAAAAGATCCAAATGGTTAGGATTAGGGCTTAGCGTCAGGTTGGCGTCCAAAATAAATGAGGTCAGGGTTGGGAATGATCCCGGGATTGGGGATTGAATGTTGAGCAACCGGGATAGTTGCTATCAATTGTTCTTCATGTTCAATCCCCAAGGTTCCCTTGTGTTCAACCGATGGATCCATTGTCTCTCGCGTTTCTTTCTCTGTCCATCTGTCCAACCTGAGTTGCTCTGGATTCCAGCAACCCTCAGACTCTGCCAACCATGAGAAATAAAGTGTTTAACCAAAAGTGTGTGGACTTCTTTCTTGTGTCTGATGTTGTATCTATGTTGTGTCATCCTGGTGGAGATCGAATTTTTGGTTTCGCCAATATACTGTCTCTCACACCGTGAACAAAAGATGATATACACACAATTGCAGGTCTGAGGTGTGAAAATTTGTGAAATTTTGTAAATAGTTTTGTTAATCCTGTTCTGAACGTACTCCAGTTTTACTAATGTATCTGATAGGATGTTGGTTTACGTTTTGGCTGAATGGGTGGCAGTTTTGCCCTGACTAAATAATCCCTTAGGTTCTTGTTCCTGCGGTACGCTGAGATCACCTGATGGTTATCCAAAAGTCCCGAATTCTCAATGATTTCCCGAAAGTTTTCTTTGATTTTGTTGTTGAGCAACCTACTAGTTGAAGAGAAGGTCGTTATGAGTGGGATGAATTCCTTTTGTGATGCGGGTTTCCGAGTCCGAAAGGTTCTGAGACAATGTCTGAGAAACGATCGACCGTAGCCTCTGTTCTTTAATGCGGCGAATAGTGTTTTTACTGCCCCCATGAAATCAAAGTCCTGTGTGCAGATTCGTTGAAACCTAATCAATTGTGACTTAATTAGTCCTTGTAAGTGTGAGTGGGATGGAAGCTGGTCTTGAACAGTAGTGAATGTGTCCGTTTCTTTGAAAAAGACTTTGATGTCTAAATTTTGATCTCGTGGAAATGATTCCCCTTTGTAGACGGTGGTGTCTAAGAAATCAATGGAATTATGATCCAGCTTGTGTTTTAGTCTGATGGAGGGATCGTGAGTGTCTAATATCTGGATGAATTCCGCAAATTCCTCCTGTGAGTGGGTCCAGATCCCAAATATGTCATCCAGATATCTCACATAAAGAAAGGGTTTTTTGGGACACTTTCCTAGAGCAGCTTCCTCCCACTCCGCCATAAAAATGTTGGCGTAGGCAGGGGCAAACTTTTTGCCCATTGCCACCCCTTTGATTTGGAGAAAAAATTGATTATTAAATTCAAAATCATTTCTAGTTAAATTAATTTCCAATAGGGCTAATAATTGCCGGTCCGGTCTGTCTTGTTGGGGATACTTCTGGAAGATGTTTTTAACTGCTGTCAATCCAGCTTTTGTGTCAATATTTGTGTAAAGACTGTCTATGTCAATCGTGAAAAATAATGAATTTCGTGGAACTTTTAAATTTTTAATCATGCCAATGAAATGGTAAGTATCCTTCACGTATGATGGGTGTTTAACCGAGAGAGGATTCAAAAAATAATCTATGTATTCTGCCGTTTGATAGGTTTCGCTGCCACAATCGGAGACGATTGGTCGTCCGGGAGGTATCCTGAATGGAACTGTCCATTGTTCTGGATTCTTGTGAATCTTCGGGAGCATGTAAAACCTCCTGGGTCGGGGTTCTAGTTCCCCTTTTAAATATTGTTTTTGTTTCCAATTGATGAATTTGTTTTTATGTAAATCTTCCACAATTTCATATACTTTAGGGACTGTCTGTAAATAAATTGGTTGTTGTAATCTTTTGTAATATGTTTTGTCGTCCAACTGTCGGTTCGCTTCAAATATGTATTGCTCCCGGTCTAAAATAACGACTGCACTGCCTTTATCTGCAGGCTTGATGACTATGTGTTTGTTTGTTGCCAATTCCCTAAGTGCTTGCTGTTCAGCTTGTGATAAATTTGGTTTTTCTTGTTGTGATTTGAAATGTGTATTAAATTGTTTTAAATCTTGTTTGAGTAGGAAAAGAACTTCTGGGGCAATTTATGTAAGGGTGGTACCCAATATGATTTCAGTGTGAACCGAGGTGCGTCTCGATGTCTTCTCCTTCGAAAATACGCTGCCAATTTTAGCCGCCTGTGATAATTTTGAATATCCAATAGAAGTTGTACCTTTTGCTTTTTGTTCACGCCAAGCGTGGGAATGAAGGTCAACCCGCGGTTCAGTAGGTCCGCCTGTGAGCTAGTGAGGTTGAAATTGTTGGCCAACACCATCACATTGTTAACCAACTGGGGTCTAGCCCCACTATGCCCTCCTCTGGAAGGCTTACGGGGCTTCCAAGTTTAAATAGGCGACCCAATGCCGGAACATGGCTCTAGCCGTTTCCCTGGTCCAATGCACATTATCCGACTCCGTGTGGAACGCTGAGTTCCTGAGTGCTGGGATAAACGGCTGGTTCCTGATCAGGTGGGCATTCAACATTTGCAGAGTGTTCCGTTCCATCAGGGGGAGACCAGGCGAGTAATTGATGACAGGAATCCAAATCTCTGCGTACGGGAAGTACTTTTTGGCAGCTCTGAATGCCCCTGCATCTGTTTAATTGCCGTCTCTTTGGCTCTTTGTCCCCTGCAGTTGATGCCAAAGGCCAACACCAGCTTCTCCACAACCACCTGGCTTGTGGATTTGGCCATCAATGCCTGTGCATGACGAAAGTTGGCCCCGGGTAACTATCAACCTGCAGGTCTGGGATAGAATATCCAGGGAACCTGGCAAGATTGGAGTCACCCAAGATCAGCCACTTCTTTCGCACACTCAGGCCCCAGTCAATCATTTTGCGCTCTGTTCTGACGTGTCTGGTTACTCTACAGATCTGTGGTTTTGGGGTAGAGGCCTGTAGGTTTGGTGACCCTTGACTGGGAGAAACTGCTCCCATCACATGTGACTGCTGTGCGTCCGGTTCTGCTTGTGAGGATTGCTCCATTGAGGTACTGAATACAGGAAGTGGAACCAGGATTTCACTCGTTCCCACATCCTGTCCTACCGCCTCATCAAGTATGGGACTATCATAAAGGCTAGGTGAGGCCCCCTGTCTCACCTGTTGGGGGTACTGTGTCCCAAGTCCTCTACCTGGAGGAGGTCACCATCCTGCGAGATCACACATGCATTCCTCCTGCGTGGTGGTCTTTTCTCCCGAGGTTGTACAGGAGGTGGGGACTGGGAAGCAGGTGCAGCATGCACCATAACCTGCTCCGTCATCGTGGCAGCTGTGCGTGCTCCAGTGCGTTGAAGTGGGGCTTCCGCTTGTTCAGTGTCAGTGGTTTGTGTTGTGGATGTCTGTTGCTGTGCGTCACGTCTGTGTGTTGTGCGATCTCTGTCGCTAGACTCCTCTGTAGGAGCCTGCCTGTCATGTTGTGTTTGTTGATCAGTGTCCTTGTTTGTTCTTGCAGTGATCAAGGCTTCCGCATGATCCAGAACTTCCTGGATATGCGGGGCAAATTGCGGCGAGCCCACCGTTTGGACACCCAAACGCATCCTTCCAATCTGGGACCAAGTCTCCCTCCAAGTCATCCAACAGGGACTCAAGACTTGTGAGGTAGTGGTCCTCGAGCACAAGCAATGTCGTGTAGCCCCAATTCTTTGCATTCCCCTGTATAAGATCAAGTGTCTTAGAAGTAGGGGACGCGGGCTTGATCATTGAGCCCAAGATCTCAACCATCCGGAGATCATCCTAGGGTGGGGTTTCCCTGGCTTAGGGGCCACATTTTGTAGGTGATGAACCATTTTAATCACCATGTGCATCTTTCGCACAAGTCTTCCAAATGCTGGGGGGCTGGTTGCTGTCTCCCATAACCAGCTGTTCTGGGTTGCCACCGCCCAAACCTAGTGGCAGAGCCCTGTCAAATCCCCGTGTGACTGCTGCATAAGACCGAGACTGCGGTCCATAGTAGCGGTTCGGACCAAAGGGAGGCACTGGCCGGTTAGGGAGAGGAAAAGTGTTCCGGTCCCTGAAGGGACGCGGAGGTGCACGGTCCTTCCCTTGGGCCCTCCCGCTACTCCACTGCCTGTTACGGCCACCAGGCACTAAGCGCCGTCCCCGGTACCGCACAGGGATCCAATCCTGGTCCCATCCAGGTAGACCATTTTGTGTTGTGTGTGTGTTGTTTTGTGTTGTCTGTGATGAAGCCTTTGTTATCTAATAATAAAGTTGTGTGGATGATGCAGCCTTTGGTATTATAGTTTAATAAAATTTGTTTGTTTGTTATTTATGAATGTAAGTATGAATGATAACGTATCTAATTGATAGTGAAAAAAATATATAAATGAAAAGAATGAAAAAATTACTTTTTTAATTAAAATAAAAAATTAATTAATTTTTAATAAATTCAAAATAGGCCAATTATGAGTGTGCCCGGGGCAACGTTTCGACCAACAGGGTCTTCTTCAGGCCAGGGCACACGCTGTACAAACTGAAAAACTGGCTGCTGTAAGCTATCAGGAGATGTTGCTCCTTCGGCTGTCAGGGCAAGAATGAGGGTGTTCAGCACTCCTCCCCTTATATAGCCTCTGATGAAGTAAACTGAAAATGCAGTTTTCAATGAACTGATGTTTGGAGTTTTGCAGCCTTGCCAATAGTGATGAAAAAAATAGAAAATAGAAAATGTGCATATAATTGAGTAACACAAAATTGTTTTTAAGGTTTTTTTAATAGTTTTAACCAACATAAAAGTTTTAAATGAAACTTCGTTGAAAGTGTTTTTAGTATGAACTGATTTTAAATATTTTTTTGGTGTTTTTGGTGGTTTTTAAATTGTTTTAGTATTTATGAACTGATTTTAAATATTTTTTGGTGTTTTGGTGTTTTTAAATTTTTTCTGTTTATTCATTTTTGGTGCTTTTAATTATATTTTTAATTATGAATTTTGCACGTTTAAAGATAAACAATGTTGTACACAATACTAACAGGAGAAATTATTTTTAACTATTTACAAACAATGTGAACAAATATGAATGAAGTTTTTGATGTTTTTCAAGATATTTTACAGTGTTTGTGTATTTTTTGTGTACTTTTTTTTTTTTGCTTTTTTTGTTTTTTGCTTTTTGCAGTGATGTTGTGTATTTTTCAATGTGTGTTAAAACAATGTTAATGAACTATTGAACATGAGGGTTCCTCACATGAGTGGGGTTTGGGAATGAAAAATAAAGACCCCCCTGGTTAGGGTTAGGGCTTATACACAGGGTTGGGTTAGAAACAGAAGATCAAAATGGTTAGGGTTAGGGCTTATGACCGGGTTGGGGTTA
>NW_020327426.1:0-25945 GCF_001858045.2 Oreochromis niloticus | reverse complement strand
TTAGGAGGAAACTCTAGGGGATCACAAGGAATACTTTGAAAGGCTAGGCTACACTGACGCTAGGCAGTGTGACAATCAGCGAGGAAGCAGCCTCTCTTGCCATCTTAAGTAGTCTGCCAGGATCAGTGTGAATGAGCCACAGGTGTGTGTTCAGGGCGGGTTCAGAGGCGGGGAATCAAGGTCCAGTTCCGCCCTGGTGGGAGAGGCGAAGACGAAAAACACACACCACGACCTCTCCAGATCTTGAGAACCATGACATTTTCTATATAATATTAAGAGAAACTTTAAGAAAATAAAATAACTTTGTAATTGGTACGTATCACACTGAAGTGATGTAAATGTGTTTTGGTTTTTTTTGGTTTTTTCTAGTGCTGTCAGCGTTAATCTCGTTAAAATGACGTTAACACCATAACTGCATCAGCAAATCTCCGTTAGCGAGTTAATGCGGATCGCCCCCGTGCGAGGGCTGCACGGCGTCAACGTGTTAGCGCTGTGCAGCCCCATGCACGGGGCGATCCGCGTCGTCGTCATAGTATGAAATGGTTCATCTAAAGGACCTGACCTTTTCAAATAGCCCTCAACGGTAATCCTAGAAAAACCTCAAAGAATAACCTTACCTTCATCCTTTGAAGCCTTTCGTGAGAAAATAGTTCTGCAGCCCAAAACATTCAGTCCTGACTCATCATGATACAAGCAGATTTCTTCGGAGTTAGACAGCACAGTAGTTGAACATACCATTTTGCTGTAACATTTAGATGATAAACTCAAAGTATTTAAGCAGGCATGAATGACTTCCTGCCTGTCGTAGTTTCAGATATAGTGTTAGATTGGGTGGGCCACCTCTGGTGTATTATCATCACCTAATAGCTGAATGTACAATATCAATCCACGTTCACTCAGTTAATAATTTATTCATTAATCTCCACCTAAACGAGGTGCTACGTTTGTAGCATGGGCATGGTTTCGTTTTGAAAAGTCTGACATGGACCTTTTGTTTAATTTGAATTATGAAATATCTAAATGTTATTTTTACTTGATTCTAATCTGCTGCTGAGTCTCTTACACTGATGGGAATGCAAATAACAGAAAACATTTATGTTCCTCACATTGTTCAGTTGGGAAGCAGACATTGAATGCTTTCCACATATTGGCAGAAGTGTTGCTAATAATATAATCTAGTTTATCTTTGATGTTGTATTCGTCACATATAGCTTCAAATTTCTCACAGATTCTGTAAACAGTGTGTAATCTTTTGAAGTGGTCAAAGGCCAGCAGTTTGAATTTCAGCTGTATCCTCTCTGTCTCTTTAATTTTAAAACTAGCCAATTTAAAGTCTACAATTTGTTTTCTAGAAGCTTTTTCATACGATTTATCTTGGGGTGCCTTATATGCATCCACAGGTGTGCCACCAATTTACTCAAATGGACTCTACTAACCTAGCAGAAGCTTCTTAAGCTCAGAATGGAATCGTCTGGAGTTTTCTTATTAATTAAAGACAGAATAAACTTAGTGTATATGTACTATATGATGAAAGTGATCAAAAATAGACAGTGCTTTCTCTCTTTATTGTGACATTTAACTAATTCAAAAGATACCAACAGCCTTCCATTTCGGTTTCTGGACACTTGTGCCGGGCAGTACAGCATGAATTGTCCACAGCAGAAAGCCATCACAAATGCATTATTAAGTGACTTGATTATTGGTTGCAACCTGCTCCTGTCTGTTGTGGAAAACAAGAGCAAATACAGCCCAGTATGTCTCAGAACAGTTACATCAAAAACAGAGAACCTGTTAAAACTCAGTTGAGTGAGGCTGATCGTGTTTCAGTCACTGTGGACATTTGGTTGGACCAAAAGATGAGGGGTTTCCTTGGTATCACTGTGCACTGGATACAGAAAGAGACAGAGAGAATACAATAATTTTAATAATAATAATTTTATAGCCTATACGTTATCTTTAAAGTTCCAACCTTTCTAATGCCATTACAGTATAACTTTATGTTGTGGTCACATGACGGTACAGCATTGTCTCTGCATTTTCTACCCACAGTTTGAACTAAATAACAAATAACACGTGTATTTATTCAACTTACAGACAATGAAAACAAACAGAAATCAGAGTGGTAAATTTGAAGGCTTTATTGATGTTAACTTTTTTTAAAGTTATTAAAAAGGAAACCCAAACAGACAAACCCCTCTGAGCAAGCACTAGGCGACAGTGGGGAAGAAAAACTCCTTTAAGAGGGAGAACTTCCGGCAGAACCAGGCTCAGTGAGGGGACAGCCATCTGCCGCGACTGTGAATGGGTTCCCAAAGTCCATCAATAAAAAGAGCCATTATAATTTAAAACTAGCCAATTAAAGTCTACAATTTGTTTTCTGGAAACATTTTCAGTCGATATCATGATGTTCTTCTACATTACATCAACCTTGTTTGTCTCCTGGTGCAACAAAACAGTCGGCCTATAAATGAGAAAAACGACGTATGCAACCTGGTTCTTCGATAGTTTGGCTGCCTCCTCTATGAAAATGTCAACAATTTATCGTCGAATCTTGGATATCTGATTCCATGATTTCCAGAATTAATTCTGGATCTTTCCACCTTTTACACAGGGCTTGAAATGACCTTGTGGAAGTTTTTTAACTTCTTTAAGGGATTTTATCAATGTCACCCTTATTTCAGCCCAAATTTTGTTGGTAAGCCTGTTGTAGATGGCAAAAATCCTTTCCGGACTGATGACTATGCCTGATTTTTTACAAACTTTTCAACCAGCTGTCCAAACAGATTTCCAATGAAAATCTGTATTTTCCTCATCCTCGGAGTGTTCAGAGGCGCTTTGCGTGGAGTCACAGTTTTTTCGTGTTCTTCCTCCACAGAAAGCACCTCTGAGTTTCAGAGGTGCTTTGCGTGGAGTCACAGTCTTTTTCGTGTTCTTCCTGATCCTCTAAATTTTCACAGTCTTTTTCGTGTTCTTCCTGATTCTCTAAATTTTCACAGTCTTTTTCGTGTTCTTCCTGATCCTCTAATTTTCACAGTCTTTTTCGTGTTCTTCCTGATCCTTTAAATTTCACAGTCTTTTTCGTGTTCTTCCTGATCCTCTAAATTTTCACAGTCTTTTTCGTGTTCTTCCTGATCCTTTAAATTTTCACAGTCTTTTTCGTGTTCTTCCTGATCTCTAAATTTTCACAGTCTTTTTCGTGTTCTTCCTGATCCTCTAAATTTTCAGTGCTGCTTTGCGTGGAGTCACAGTCTTTATTGTCTATTGCAGTTCTGGGCTTGTCAGTTATTGTTTCGTGATTTCGTATGAAAGGAATTGCCGGTTATTAATCAAGTCAAACTGATTATTCCTGACATCAATCATACCATTAGTGATATTGAGTGTTAAATTACCCACGTTGTGCATTGTTATGTGACTTCGAGAGTTATTGCAAAACGTTTTTTTCTGTGAAAAGAAATAAGGCGCATAGTTTAGTTCTTCCATGACAACTGTGTTGGAAGTCTGCGACCAACATTCAAATTCATGAGCTGCCTCTGTTTTCTCTGGGGCCTCTGTTTTTGTGCTAGTGTACTTTTCTTGGAGCTTTTTCTTTCTGGATTGTCCTTAATTTTTTTACTGCCCATTGTAAAAAGATTAATGTGTATTTATGTGCTGACAATTGTTGTCCCTTTGTTAAAGCTGGCTTTCGAAAATCCATTGGTACAGGGGGTATTTATACCCTCGGTTTTAAACTGAAATCCTTTTAAGTCAGTGACGTACTTGATGTCTTTGAACTTAGCTCCGCCCACTTCGGGTAAAAACGGAAGCGTTGCTTAGCAACCGGTGCACGCGCCTCTGGCTGAATCCGTTCGGAGCAATGACTGTAAAAACATGGACGACGCGACAGCTCCCCAAAAGGAAGCCAAACGTCTCTATCGCCCCCTGGTGTCTGGCTGCAGTATAGGTCATAAACCCCGCCTCCTCCATGTTATCGGATGGACTGGTGTCAGACTAAAATAAATTTATTCTCCTCAGGTAATTTTTTTCCAAAGATTCTTTCTTTTGTTTTCAATAGTTCTCATCATGCTGATTGATGTCCAAGGGGTCTCCTCTCCCATATGATGTTAAATTGGGGTGAAACGTCATCATAACAGCTTTGACTGGCAGCTGCAGTCACGGAGAAACTTGCGTATCTCTGTTCGGGAATAGCAGATAGAGCATAGGCTCTGAGAACGTTTACGTTACGAAAACACGACGGACTGTTTTAACCTGACAGCCTGAGGTGCTCTTCAGTAAACTGGACTACCCGACAGAAGGACCCGAGGCCCCGCTGCACTTTTTCGGTAAATTAAACGTGTTTGTAAGCTAATCCGTAACTACCGTCCTTAGCTAGGTCCTGAGACCTAGCTAGCTAAAATGAGCACTCGGCTGTCGGGTTCGTTAGCTAATCTGTGCAGGTGAATGAATTTACCCTGACTAAAGAAATCAAGAGAAACGCCCCGGGCTACTCAGTCACTAATTACTGTTACTGTACTTTTATGACAAGTATTATACTGTAAAAGCAACAGGCTGCACCCTGCTTCAGCTCCTGTGCAGAGCTGAATATTAAATATGTGCAAACAGCAGCATGTTTTCAGTCTCTTGCCACATCTGTAAAGACAGTAACATTTTTTTTTTTTTTAAAAAAGCTTGTACTTCAGTAACTCCTCATTAATCAGTAACTATGGATTAAAGTACTGTAGTGTACTGTAATACTGAAAAAATGTAAGAGAAGAACTCAGATCCTGAGTGTGTGAGAACAGAGAAAGATCAGCTTTATTTCAGTTTTGAGGAATACAATTTATATTTGAGTTTGATGGTTCTGTTCTCTTTGTGATTACAGGAGCTGCCCTCAGATTCAGACCTCAGCACCACCCAGTGACAGCAGACAGATCATCCAACATGTTAACTGCAAAATGAACTGATGAAAACAGTACAAAGGTTAAAGTACCACATGTGCTGTAGTGAAAGCTGCAGCTGTTTTATTGATAAAGACAAAAAAGGAGTAATCACCCATGTAACTGTGTCACTATATATCAGCATTAACAGGACCACAGTTTGGTGTTTCACAAAGCTGCTGATCTCAGACCTGCACAGCTTCTGTTTTAAACACTTGATGTACTCAGCTGCATGAAGAGCATATGAGATTTTCTCTAACACAATTAAATAAAACCTGATGAAGGTCAAAGGTCGTCACTTGTATGTTGAACTACAAACTTATGATCTGGAATTCTTTCACAGTTTTTTGCAGATAGTGTGTTATTTACCATAAAATGATTCAGAGTTATTCATACCACAGTAACCAGAGAGGATCATATGTTTTTAAATATATAACTTTCTACAGAACTGAATATAATATCTTTATATAAAAGTCCGGAGCCTCTGGGGAGTATCCGAGTATTTATAACATTACACAAACCTAAGGTCTCCATCACAGTGTTCATGAACTGCTGGGTTATCCATCTCCTGGATCGGGCCTTCGGAGGAGTGCTGAAGATTTCCCTGTGAGGGAGCTGCTGGTGAAGATCATGAGTCCTGCTTGATCAATGCGATGAGCTTCAGTCTTCCTGGTGTTTCTTAAATGATGCCTCTTTCAGTGGGTCAACAGAACTTATCCTTATCCTTGTTTCCTATATAAGATAACTCTTTATTGTCATTGCACAGTCATACATAGTACAATAGTACAATGAAATTGGAAAACTGTCCTACATTGGCACTACATATAACACAACACGACACGATACGACACATCACAACGCAACACAAACAACACAACACAGTATAATAACTTAGTAATACAAAAGAATAAGTGTATTGTATTGCACACTGTTATTATTGCACATTAATTATTATTTAACTTTGTTATAAATATAAATATTATTATTGTTACTGTTTTTACCATTGTTACCTCCCCTCCCAAAAAGTCCAGGCAGGTAGCCAGTCAGGTCAGCTATTTGCATTGATTAGGGCTATTGCCTTGTTGTAAAAGCTGTCCTTTAGTCTATTTGTTCGGGACCTCAGCAGCCTGAACCTCCTGCCAGACGGCAGCAGCTTAAACACCCGGTGTCCTGGGTGTGTACAATCCCGTAGGATGCTGCGGCCCTCTTGAGACAGCGAGTGCTGTACAGGTCCTTCAGGGAGGGAAGAGGATGTCCAATGATTTTTTGGGCCATATTGATGACCCTCTGGAGTGCCTTTCTGTGTGCTGTGGTGCAGCTGGAGAACCACACGCCGATGCAATATGTCAGCACACTTTCAATGGAGCAGTGGTAGAAGATGGTCAGCAGCTCCTTCTTCAGGTCCATTTTTCTGAGGATTCTCAGAAAGTGGAGACGCTGTTGGGCCTTCTTTAAAACCGCAGAGATGTTAGAGCTCCATTGGAGGTCTGTGTCTATGTTCACACCCAGAAACTTGAAACTGGAGACCCTTTCCACACACTATATGTGATGAATGAGCTACAGTGCTATCTTAATGTAATATAAAAACAAAACAGCTGTAATAAGGTATACAATCCTTACTTTGTTGACTGAATATATTATATAAATAATACCCTGGCAATATGAAATGTATATGTAACCAATTTTGTTGAATCATGTCTTTCAGTTTTTATTCAGTTAGATTTTTCTGTTTTTTTTGTGTTAGTTATCGTCTCTCTTTTCTTGTCTATGCGTGGAGCTGTTTGCACATTGTTGGGAAGGATAATACTAAATACTGGGGGCTGCTAATAGTTAATAAAACTTGAACTTTCCATTATAATTTCACTTTATTCTAATATATATATATTAGAATAATATATCCCAAATACTTAGCAATAGAAGGTACTAGATAATAAGATAATTCATTATTATTTGCTTTTATAAATTAAAATTATCTAAAAGATTTTTTCCCCCTTTTTAATTTTATGTCTTTATATGAGAGTTGACTGGAGCTGTTTTTGCAGTGTTTTCAATACAGTAATGACCAGTCAGACTGTACTGGTGTTTTTTAAACTAGAAATAGAAAACCTTAGAGATGTTCCAGAGATGTAGTAAAGGAGGACATAAAGAGGGGACATGAGTATGTGACACTGGAAGTGAGCAGCCCAAAGAAGATGATGACCACCCACCCAAGGCTAGAAGGGTAGTGGTCATTGCTGAGGCCATTGCCCAAGTGAGAGAAAGCAATTCACTCCGAATCTAATGGGTTCTGCTTTTGCACATACTTCCCCTATGTTTAATTAATTTCAGCATGGTAGGTTTTATGTAATATTGCAGAAAGAAAAAGCACATCACCAAAATTGTAAGGCCGTCTGTTTTGTAAAGTATAATAGAAATAAAGGGGAAAAAAACCAAAAACCCCCAAAACAGTCCAAGCTAGATTTCAGTCATTTATTCAAAATATTTCCATGACAACTATTGGACAGAAATTACATTAGTGCATATTCAAGGTTATTTATAAAGGATCTCAGATACATATTGCTCTCATTCAGATTTTTCCAGTATTCAGAGTGATTAGGGTTACACACTAGTGAAGATTAGAAAGAAAATCCTCTCCCTGAGAGAACTAAAAATACAACCCAGTACACACACCACTTTTGTCATCATCATATGGCCAAAGAAAAACAACATAAAACAAAACAACCCCCCCCCAAAAAAAAAAAAAAAATTCTGTAGTTTAGTTTAAGACAGAGAAGAAGTGAAAGTCTATGGCTCAGAACAAAATGCAAAATCCAAGAAATGGTTTCGGTTCCTCTTGAAAAATTAAACTGAAATGTAAGCTTACAATTTATTCATTTACAGGGGTAAATTCAAATTTTGAGTGCAGAGAGAGTGCAACGTACCTTTTCTGAAATTAAAACTCCTTTAAGCACGAGTGAACACAAAGACTCAATACAAAAGTTAAATACCAAACAATAAATTAGGTTCATAAATTAATAAAAACATCTTGAAGCAACAGCTGTAATAACATAAATAAAGAAAACTGAGCTGCTCATCATTCACAAAGACCCCCGGGCCCCCCGGGAAAAAAAATGGCTACTGTGTTTTATTCCAGTGTTGCAATATCTAGGCTCAACTTCACCGTCCTCTGTCCATCAATGTTCGGCAGCATCTCACTCCAGAAGAGAAAGGGGAATAAAGTTTCACAGCCTGCATAACCTGACACAGTGTTTCCTACAAGTCACACACAGAAAAGGCTGCCTGTGCGTGTCATTAAAACCCACATGGACATTAGGTTGTCTGCTCTAAGATAAAGATGTGTGGACGTTGGGTTTTGAGGACCATTCAGTAGCTTGCAGGAGGTTCATTAACCTCTGAAAAGTAATGTCAATGCCAGTATCACTACCAGTATTTCCCATCTAAAGACTGTACACACATTGTTTTCATGTAAACAGATGCATTTTCCTTTCCACACACACTCAGACCTAATTTACAAATCAGTCATCAACCAACATTTCTGAAAAGTCTGAGGACATTTAATGAAATTACGTACCAAACTATTGCTGTCATCGAAGACGTGTTTTTCATTCCCTTAGCATTCAAAAAACAAAAAAACAACAAACAAAAAAAACTATGTTGGGATTTTTTTTAAGTCCCTTTCCCTGCCTTGTTTTCACATTATTAGTCCTTATACACAGTTTGCTGACCGTGGCCTCTTTCATCATGCATTATGTGTCTCCTTACGTGGATCCGTCGTACTCGTCTATCCCCTCCCACGGCACCCTCTTCCTCTGACTGACCAGTTCCCAGCGATGAACCGGAGCCTCTTGAATCTAAAAGGTGCAAGCCTCCTGGTCCAGATCCTCTGTTGTTCTCATAGATGAGGATATTGAGGGTTTCTTCGAATATTCGGGCTTCGGGAAACTCAACCTAGAAGCACAGGTGTTTGGGAAAGGGAAAGGTCGCTGAATATTTATTTGCTGTGTACAGCAACCTGAAAATGTGCTTATTGTAATAAGTATATGTTCAGGGCATAAGCCCAATACTGGTACAGGAATAAGTTTAAAAATCATAATTGCACATCACTTTCAATTAGCCACATGCTTCCTGCCTCTTAATGTAGAAAGCTCAATAAATGACTCCAGTGGGAGGGTTTTCTCTTTGGATTTACTGTAGGTTAATTAAAAGGCTGCCATCATTACCAGTGTAAGTGTATTTCTCAAAATGTTGAACAAATGCTTTAATATTTATTAAACAATGCTTACTTTGGTCTGCTTCTTCTCTGTAGCATAGACAATGGAAGTGCAGCACACTTCAGCAATCTTGCGGCCTTCGCCATAAAAAGACCAGCAGCAGATCTCATCCCCCAGCACGTCTTTGACAAACAGGACGCGGCCATTAAATCGCAGGACGAGTTTGTCAAACAGTTCAATGTTCTTCAGCAGGTTATCGTCAGAGTTGCTGGTCACAGTAGAGCAAGAAAAAGTAAGCATCTATGAACTTTGTGGATTCATTATCATTTTACAAATCCAAAGATCTTACCTGGTGTATGAGTATTTGTTGTTTCCTCTGTTGTTCTGCAACTTTACTACTGGCTGTAAGAGCAAGAAAGAGCAACATTAATAAGAGGGTACGTTTAATATAACCTAAAACGAGACAAACACTTAAACTGTTTCTTTCCAGTTAACAGTAAGTGAGGAGCCTTAAACCAAATGGGTCAGTTAAGTAGAAAACACACTGCTGGTGAACAACACAATAAAAACAAAAATAAAATTGCAAGCATCTAGTGCTACACTATTAATTTCCTACAAACGTGTTGAGAAAGTTTCTGGACACAGAAAAGCTTTAGGGCTTTTATTTTGAAATGCACAAGGGAAATGCTGAGTTTCTGTTGACAGGGTAATGCTGTAATTTGTGAAATGGGAACCACACTCTTTACACAGATGTTTTAAGAAAAAACAGGTCTGTCTGTAATATACAGGGAGTGCAGAATTATTAGGCAAGTTGTATTTTTGAGGAATAATTTTATTATTGAACAACAACCATTTTCTCAATGAACCCAAAAAACTCATTAATAGCAAAGCTGAATGTTTTGGAAGTAGTTTTTAGTTTGTTTTTAGTTTTAGCTATTTTAGGGGGGGATATCTGTGTGTGCAGGTGACTATTACTGTGCATAATTATTAGGCAACTTAACAAAAAACAAATATATACCCATTTCAATTATTTATTTTACCAGTGAAACCAATATAACATCTCCACATTCACAAATATACATTTCTGACATTCAAAAACAAAACAAAAACAAATCAGCGACCAATATAGCCACCTTTCATTGCAAGGACACTCAAAAGCCTGCCATCCATGGATCCTGTCAGTGTTTTGATCTGTTCACCATCAACATTGCGTGCAGCAGCAACCACAGCCTCCCAGACACTGTTCAGAGAGGTGTACTGTTTTCCCTCCTTGTAAATCTCACATTTGATGATGGACCACAGGTTCTCAATGGGGTTCAGATCAGGTGAACAAGGAGGCCATGTCATTAGTTTTTCACCACCATGGTTAATTATTGGCGTTGATCGACTTGGTAGGAATGATGGGACTGACCTACAAACAGGTCAGTGTTTTGGAAGGTTACTAGAACATAACAAATTAAATTCATGTTCAGTTTTGGGTCCATTGTACTCACTGAATTTTGTCCGATTTCTTCCATATTTAGATAAAGGATTGTTTTAAAAAGAGACGGCAGGTTTTGGAGGAGTTCACATCCATGGCACCTGATTAGGGGCGTCCCACGTCTAAGTATCTCCTATTATTAAACAGAATTGATCTGATCTGGGAAGTTGATTGTATTTGATGAAATGTAGTGCCTATAATTTAAAACTCTGTATTGTGGTTTTACTTACAGTCCACCTTTTTGTGATGAAGTTTCAGGCAGAGGGACAGCCCCAGCTCACTACAACTAGCATGTGGAGACAAACTTTATGAAAATGTACAATCAGACCCTCTATTTGCATAAATCACATTTGACATTCCCCAACTCCCCCCAGATGTTTGGCTGGTCCATGCCACCAAACAGCAGCCATCATGAATTCAACTCTAGTCTTCAGCGCTGCTTTCAATGTAAACAACCCCAGATTTCACAGTGCAACTTTTGACAGAAAGTGGAGAGCCTTGCTAACTCCTAATGCTCCTTTAATCACAGATATTGTCAATGCTGCCATCTATTGACCAATAATGGATCTGACAGCAATATTGTGTTTTAGCCAAGACACCATAAAAATGGCTGTATCTACTGTTACATCCCCATTTCTGAAGTATCATTCTGAAGCCTGAAAATGAGGATTTCTGCCATTTTGGTTTCAAAAACAAAGATGTCAGTAATATGAGCACGGGTGGGTCTGACTGTCAAACCACATGTTCGTGGCTTTCAGGTAGATTTAAATCATCTGCGTTTTTACAGCATGAAAGCTGCATGCATGTTTAATACCATCCCATTTTTTTCTGGAAATGTTAGAATGAAAAAGTCCCCTTTTTTAAATATATATATGTATTGTAAATGTTTCACAGTCTGTGCAATCAATGATTTTTCTGCCTCCATGTTTTCTTCTGCTTTCATTGAGTCTCTAACATAATAATCTGCAATATTTGATAGTATGTTAAAAAGTACATGCATTTTTCAGAAGTCGTGAAATCTTCTTTAGCACATCACAGGTGGGTGTGTGCTTACTCCTGCAGACATCAGCCAGAGATTGTAAATTCTAGCTAGTATCAATAATTGGCTGAAGGCATATCAGGATTCTGTGCATTTTTAATACTAAATTCTAATTTTCTTCTCCTCTGTAAGAATAGGTGAACTAATATTCTAATCTACAATATTTGATCATGTTGATGAAAATCAGATTTGCTCTCTCTTAGTAAAGGAAAAACATGGGGTGAATTTTAGGCCTAATCTTAAAACCTGTGGATTTTAGAAATATTAGAATTTATTCAGATCTGGAGATACTGTAAATTAGATTCTATTAAGAACTCATGCTTGGAAATGAGAACATATCACACATTTTGTGTCACAGATTATTAGGCAGAGGACTCACTCGCAGGACTCTGAAGTTTAGAGAGAAGGTGAAGGTTCATTTACGATGTGGCACCAAGTGAGAATATATACATATATACAGTGAGACCGATAACACAGAGTTCCAGGGAGTGGAGGGGGTCCGAAGGGAAGGTCCAAGGCGGGGGTACACACGCTCCTCTTCAACTTAATCCACAACTCACTCTGAATGTCCACTCCAAAATACTCACGCTCACTCACACACATCCACAGAAATCCAGATGGCAGGGAATCTAGAAGGCCTGTACACAGAGAAAAACAATGTTAGGAGGAAACTCTAGGGGATCACAAGGAATACTTTGAAAGGCTAGGCTACACTGACGCTAGGCAGTGTGACAATCAGCGAGGAAGCAGCCTCTCTTGCCATCTTAAGTAGTCTGCCAGGATCAGTGTGAATGAGCCACAGGTGTGTGTTCAGGGCGGGTTCAGAGGCGGGGAATCAAGGTCCAGTTCCGCCCTGGTGGGAGAGGCGAAGACGAAAAACACACACCACGACCTCTCCAGATCTTGAGAACCATGACATTTTCTATATAATATTAAGAGAAACTTTAAGAAAATAAAATAACTTTGTAATTGGTACCTATCACACTGAAGTGATGTAAATGTGTTTTGGTTTTTTTTGGTTTTTTCTAGTGCTGTCAGCGTTAATCTCGTTAAAATGACGTTAACACCATAACTGCATCAGCAAATCTCCGTTAGCGAGTTAATGCGGATCGCCCCCGTGCGAGGGCTGCACGGCGTCAACGTGTTAGCGCTGTGCAGCCCCATGCACGGGGCGATCCGCGTCGTCGTCATAGTATGAAATGGTTCATCTAAAGGACCTGACCTTTTCAAATAGCCCTCAACGGTAATCCTAGAAAAACCTCAAAGAATAACCTTACCTTCATCCTTTGAAGCCTTTCGTGAGAAAATAGTTCTGCAGCCCAAAACATTCAGTCCTGACTCATCATGATACAAGCAGATTTCTTCGGAGTTAGACAGCACAGTAGTTGAACATACCATTTTGCTGTAACATTTAGATGATAAACTCAAAGTATTTAAGCAGGCATGAATGACTTCCTGCCTGTCGTAGTTTCAGATATAGTGTTAGATTGGGTGGGCCACCTCTGGTGTATTATCATCACCTAATAGCTGAATGTACAATATCAATCCACGTTCACTCAGTTAATAATTTATTCATTAATCTCCACCTAAACGAGGTGCTACGTTTGTAGCATGGGCATGGTTTCGTTTTGAAAAGTCTGACATGGACCTTTTGTTTAATTTGAATTATGAAATATCTAAATGTTATTTTTACTTGATTCTAATCTGCTGCTGAGTCTCTTACACTGATGGGAATGCAAATAACAGAAAACATTTATGTTCCTCACATTGTTCAGTTGGGAAGCAGACATTGAATGCTTTCCACATATTGGCAGAAGTGTTGCTAATAATATAATCTAGTTTATCTTTGATGTTGTATTCATCACATATAGCTTCAAATTTCTCACAGATTCTGTAAACAGTGTGTAATCTTTTGAAGTGGTCAAAGGCCAGCAGTTTGAATTTCAGCTGTATCCTCTCTGTCTCTTTAATTTTAAAACTAGCCAATTTAAAGTCTACAATTTGTTTTCTAGAAGCTTTTTCATACGATTTATCTTGGGGGTGCCTTATATGCATCCACAGGTGTGCCACCAATTTACTCAAATGGACTCTACTAACCTAGCAGAAGCTTCTTAAGCTCAGAATGGAATCGTCTGGAGTTTTCTTATTAATTAAAGACAGAATAAACTTAGTGTATATGTACTATATGATGAAAGTGATCAAAATAGACAGTGCTTTCTCTCTTTATTGTGACATTTAACTAATTCAAAAGATACCAACAGCCTTCCATTTCGGTTTCTGGACACTTGTGCCGGGCAGTACAGCATGAATTGTCCACAGCAGAAAGCCATCACAAATGCATTATTAAGTGACTTGATTATTGGTTGCAACCTGCTCCTGTCTGTTGTGGAAAACAAGAGCAAATACAGCCCAGTATGTCTCAGAACAGTTACATCAAAAACAGAGAACCTGTTAAAAACTCAGTTGAGTGAGGCTGATCGTGTTTCAGTCACTGTGGACATTTGGTTGGACCAAAAGATGAAGGGTTTCCTTGGTATCACTGTGCACTGGATACAGAAAGAGACAGAGAGAATACAATAATTTTAATAATAATAATTTTATAGCCTATACGTTATCTTTAAAGTTCCAACCTTTCTAATGCCATTACAGTATAACTTTATGTTGTGGTCACATGACGGTACAGCATTGTCTCTGCATTTTCTACCCACAGTTTGAACTAAATAACAAATAACACGTGTATTTATTCAACTTACAGACAATGAAAACAAACAGAAATCAGAGTGTAAAATTTGAAGGCTTTTATTGATGTTAACTTTTTTTTAAAGTTATTAAAAAGGAAACCCAAACAGACAAACCCCTCTGAGCAAGCACTAGGCGACAGTGGGGAAGAAAAACTCCCTTTTAAGAGGGAGAAACTTCCGGCAGAACCAGGCTCAGTGAGGGACAGCCATCTGCCGCGACTGGTGAATGGGTTCCCAAAAGTCCATCAATTAAAAAGAGCCATTATAATTTTAAAACTAGCCAATTTAAAGTCTACAATTTGTTTTCTGGAAACATTTTCAGTCGATATCATGATGTTTCTTCTACATTACATCAACCTTGTTTTGTCTCCTGGTGCAACAAAACAGTCGGCCTATAAATGAGAAAAAACGACGTATGCAACCTGGTTTCTTCGATAGTTTGGCTGCCTCCTCTATGAAAATGTCAACAATTTTATCGTCGAATCTTGGGATATCTGATTCCATGATTTCCAGAATTAATTCTGGATCTTTCCACCTTTTACACAGGGCTTTGAAAATGACCTTGTGGAAGTTTTTTAACTTCTTTAAGGGGATTTTATCAATGTCACCCCTTATTTCAGCCCAAATTTTGTTGGTAAGCCTGTTGTAGATGGCAAAAATCCTTTCCGGACTGATGACTATGCCTGATTTTTTTACAAACTTTTCAACCAGCTGTTCCAAACAGATTTCCAATGAAAATCTGTATTTTTCCTCATCCTCGGAGTGTTCAGAGGCGCTTTGCGTGGAGTCACAGTTTTTTTCGTGTTCTTCCTCCACAGAAAGCACCTCTGAGTTTTCAGAGGTGCTTTGCGTGGAGTCACAGTCTTTTTCGTGTTCTTCCTGATCCTCTAAATTTTCACAGTCTTTTTCGTGTTCTTCCTGATTCTCTAAATTTTCACAGTCTTTTTCGTGTTCTTCCTGATCCTCTAAATTTTCACAGTCTTTTTCGTGTTCTTCCTGATCCTTTAAATTTTCACAGTCTTTTTCGTGTTCTTCCTGATCCTCTAAATTTTCACAGTCTTTTTCGTGTTCTTCCTGATCCTTTAAATTTTCACAGTCTTTTTCGTGTTCTTCCTGATCCTCTAAATTTTCACAGTCTTTTTCGTGTTCTTCCTGATCCTTTAAATTTTCACAGTCTTTTTCGTGTTCTTCCTGATCCTCTAAATTTTCACAGTCTTTTTCGTGTTCTTCCTGATCCTCTAAATTTTCAGTGCTGCTTTGCGTGGAGTCACAGTCTTTATTGTCTATTGCAGTTCTGGGCTTGTCAGTTATTGTTTCGTGATTTCGTATGAAAGGGAATTGCCGGTTATTAATCAAGTCAAACTGATTATTCCTGACATCAATCATACCATTAGTGATATTGAGTGTTAAATTACCCACGTTGTGCATTGTTATGTGACTTCGAGAGTTATTGCAAAACGTTTTTTTCTGTGAAAAGAAATAAGGCGCATAGTTTAGTTCTTCCATGACAACTGTGTTGGAAGTCTGCGACCAACATTCAAATTCATGAGCTGCCTCTGTTTTCTCTGGGGCCTCTGTTTTTGTGCTAGTGTACTTTTTCTTGGAGCTTTTTCTTTCTGGATTGTCCTTAATTTTTTTACTGCCCATTGTAAAAAGATTAATGTGTATTTATGTGCTGACAATTTGTTGTCCCTTTGTTAAAGCTGGCTTTCGAAAATCCATTGGTACAGGGGGGTATTTATACCCTCGGTTTTAAACTGAACTCCTTTTAAGTCAGTGACGTACTTGATATCTTTGAACTTAGCTCCGCCCACTTCGGGTAAAAACGGAAGCGTTGCTTAGCAACCGGTGCACGCGCCTCTGGCTGAATCCGTTCGGAGCAATGACTGTAAAAAACATGGACGACGCGACAGCTCCCCAAAAAGGAAGCCAAAACGTCTCTATCGCCCCCTGGTGTCTGGCTGCAGTATAGGTCATAAACCCCGCCTCCTCCATGTTATCGGATGGGACTGGTGTCAGACTAAAATAAATTTATTCTCCTCAGGTAATTTTTTTCCAAAGATTCTTTCTTTTGTTTTCAATAGTTCTCATCATGCTGATTGATGTCCAAGGGGTCTCCTCTCCCATATGATGTTAAATTGGGGTGAAACGTCATCATAACAGCTTTGGCTACGTCCACACGTACCCGGGTATTTTTGAAAACGCAGATTTTTCTATGCGTTTGCACCTTTCGTCCACACGTAAACGGCGTTTTCGGTCACTGAAAACGGAGATTTTTAAAAACGCCTGCCAGGGTGGATATTTTCGAAGACTCCGTTTTTGCATTTACGTGTGGACAAGAAAAACGGAGAAAACGCAGCGTCAAAGGTGTGCGCCTCTTTTGACGTCACACTGTGCGCCACGTTTTGTTTCGGTAAAATGAATTTCTACAATACTGTTACTGTTAATTGTACTCTCTGCAGTGTTTAAATGCTTACATATACACACACAGTTACTGTCCCTCCACACATACGACTCGGTTCTGCTTCTACTCCCCATCTTTGTTTACTATTTCCCACCGAGGCTTCTAGACTTCTGATTGGCCAACATTTCTACACGGTTTGGAATATATCGCCACCTGTTGCTTTGGCATGCTCCTAGCAGCGTTTTCCTTCATTTCTGCGTTTACGTGTGGACGGGATTATTTTTTAAAACGAAAACGGAAAATCTCCGTTTTCAAAAATACCCGTGTACGTGTGGACGTAGCCTTTGACTGGCAGCTGCAGTCACGGAGAAACTTGCGTATCTCTGTTCGGGAATAGCAGATAGAGCATAGGCTCTGAGAACGTTTACGTTACGAAAACACGACGGACTGTAACCTGACAGCCTGAGGTGCTCTTCAGTAAACTGGACTACCCGACAGAAGGACCCGAGGCCCCGCTGCACTTTTTCGGTAAATTAAACGTGTTTGTAAGCTAATCCGTAACTACCGTCCTTAGCTAGGTCCTGAGACCTAGCTAGCTAAAATGAGCACTCGGCTGTCGGGGTTCGTTTAGCTAATCTGTGCAGGTGAATGAATTTACCCTGACTAAAGAAATCAAGAGAAACGCCCCGGGCTACTCAGTCACTAATTACTGTTACTGTACTTTTATGACAAGTATTATACTGTAAAAGCAACAGGCTGCACCCTGCTTCAGCTCCTGTGCAGAGCTGAATATTAAATATGTGCAAACAGCAGCATGTTTTCAGTCTCTTGCCACATCTGTAAAGACAGTAACATTTTTTTTTTTTTTTTAAAAAGCTTGTACTTCAGTAACTCCTCATTAATCAGTAACTATGGATTAAAGTACTGTAGTGTACTGTAATACTGAAAAAAATGTAAGAGAAGAACTCAGATCCTGAGTGTGTGAGAACAGAGAAAGATCAGCTTTATTTCAGTTTTGAGGGATACAATTTATATTTGAGTTTGATGGTTCTGTTCTCTTTGTGATTACAGGAGCTGCCCTCAGATTCAGACCTCAGCACCACCCAGTGACAGCAGACAGATCATCCAACATGTTAACTGCAAAATGAACTGATGAAAACAGTACAAAGGTTAAAGTACCACATGTGCTGTAGTGAAAGCTGCAGCTGTTTTATTGATAAAGACAAAAAAGGAGTAATCACCCATGTAACTGTGTCACTATATATCAGCATTAACAGGACCACAGTTTGGTGTTTCACAAAGCTGCTGATCTCAGACCTGCACAGCTTCTGTTTTAAACACTTGATGTACTCAGCTGCATGAAGAGCATATGAGATTTTCTCTAACACAATTAAATAAAACCTGATGAAGGTCAAAGGTCGTCACTTGTATGTTGAACTACAAACTTATGATCTGGAATTCTTTCACAGTTTTTTGCAGATAGTGTGTTATTTACCATAAAATGATTCAGAGTTATTCATACCACAGTAACCAGAGAGGATCATATGTTTTTAAATATATAACTTTCTACAGGACTGAATATAATATCTTTATATAAAAGTCCGGAGCCTCTGGGGAGTATCCGAGTATTTATAACATTACACAAACCTAAGGTCTCCATCACAGTGTTCATGAACTGCTGGGTTTATCCATCTCCTGGATCGGGCCTTCGGAGGAGTGCTGAAGATTTCCCTGTGAGGGAGCTGCTGGTGAAGATCATGAGTCCTGCTTGATCAATGCGATGAGCTTCAGTCTTCCTGGTGTTTCTTAAATGATGCCTCTTTCAGTGGGTCAACAGAACTTATCCTTATCCTTGTTTCCTATATAAGATAACTCTTTATTGTCATTGCACAGTCATACATAGTACAATAGTACAATGAAATTGGAAAACTGTCCTACATTGGCACTACATATAACACAACACGACACGATACGACACATCACAACGCAACACAAACAACACAACACAGTATAATAACTTAGTAATACAAAAGAAGAATAAGTGTATTGTATTGCACACTGTTATTATTGCACATTAATTATTATTTAACTTTGTTATAAATATAAATATTATTATTGTTACTGTTTTTACCATTGTTACCTCCCCTCCCAAAAAGTCCAGGCAGGTAGCCAGTCAGGTCAGCTATTTGCATTGATTAGGGCTATTGCCTTGTAGTAAAAGCTGTCCTTTAGTCTATTTGTTCGGGACCTCAGCAGCCTGAACCTCCTGCCAGACGGCAGCAGCTTAAACACCCGGTGTCCTGGGTGTGTACAATCCCGTAGGATGCTGCGGCCCTCTTGAGACAGCGAGTGCTGTACAGGTCCTTCAGGGAGGGAAGAGGATGTCCAATGATTTTTTGGGCCATATTGATGACCCTCTGGAGTGCCTTTCTGTGTGCTGTGGTGCAGCTGGAGAACCACACGCCGATGCAATATGTCAGCACACTTTCAATGGAACAGTGGTAGAAGATGGTCAGCAGCTCCTTCTTCAGGTCCATTTTTCTGAGGATTCTCAGAAAGTGGAGACGCTGTTGGGCCTTCTTTAAAACCGCAGAGATGTTAGAGCTCCATTGGAGGTCTGTGTCTATGTT
Source organism: Oreochromis niloticus (assembly GCF_001858045.2). Classification (NCBI taxonomy): domain Eukaryota; kingdom Metazoa; phylum Chordata; class Actinopteri; order Cichliformes; family Cichlidae; genus Oreochromis; species Oreochromis niloticus. The sequence continues at coordinate 6,527 of NW_020327426.1, read as the reverse complement.
CACACCCAGAAACTTGAAACTGGAGACCCTTTCCACACACTATATGTGATGAATGAGCTACAGTGCTATCTTAATGTAATATAAAAAACAAAACAGCTGTAATAAGGTATACAATCCTTACTTTGTTGACTGAATATATTATATAAATAATACCCTGGCAATATGAAATGTATATGTAACCAATTTTGTTGAATCATGTCTTTCAGTTTTTATTCAGTTAGATTTTTCTAGGTTTTTTGTGTTAGTTATCGTCTCTCTTTTCTTGTCTATGCGTGGAGCTGTTTGCACATTGTTGGGAAGGATAATACTAAATACTGGGGGCTGCTAATAGTTAATAAAACTTGAACTTTCCATTATAATTTCACTTTATTCTAATATATATATATTAGAATAATATATCCCAAATACTTAGCAATAGAAGGTACTAGATAATAAGATAATTCATTATTATTTGCTTTTATAAATTAAAATTATCTAAAAGATTTTTTCCCCCTTTTTAATTTTATGTCTTTATATGAGAGTTGACTGGAGCTGTTTTTGCAGTGTTTTCAATACAGTAATGACCAGTCAGACTGTACTGGTGTTTTTTAAACTAGAAATAGAAAACCTTAGAGATGTTCCAGAGATGTAGTAAGGAGGACATAAAGAGGGTACATGAGTATGTGACACTGGAAGTGAGCAGCCCAAAGAAGATGATGACCACCCACCCAAGGCTAGAAGGGTAGTGGTCATTGCTGAGGCCATTGCCCAAGTGAGAGAAAGCAATTCACTCCGAATCTAATGGGTTCTGCTTTGCACATACTTCCCTATGTTTAATTAATTTCAGCATGGTAGGTTTTATGTAATATTGCAGAAAGAAAAAGCACATCACCAAAAATTGTAAGGCCATCTGTTTTGTAAAGTATAATAGAAATAAAGGGAAAAAAACCAAAAACCCCCAAAACAGTCCAAGCTAGATTTCAGTCATTTATTCAAAATATTTCCATGACAACTATTGGACAGAAATTACATTAGTGCATATTCAAGGTTATTTTATAAAGGATCTCAGATACATATTGCTCTCATTCAGATTTTTCCAGTATTCAGAGTGATTAGGGTTACACACTAGTGAAGATTAGAAAGAAATCCTCTCCCTGAGAGAACTAAAAATACAACCCAGTACACACACCACTTTTGTCATCATCATATGGCCAAAGAAAAACAACATAAAAAAACAACCCCCCCCCCCAAAAAAAAAAAAATTCTGTAGTTTAGTTTAAGACAGAGAAGAAGTGAAAGTCTATGGCTCAGAACAAAATGCAAATCCAAGAAATGGTTTCGGTTCCTCTTGAAAAATTAAACTGAAATGTAAGCTTACAATTTATTCATTTACAGGGGTAAATTCAATTTTGAGTGCAGAGAGAGTGCAACGTACCTTTTCTGAAATTAAAACTCCTTTAAGCACGAGTGAACACAAAGACTCAATACAAAAGTTAAATACCAAACAATAAATTAGGTTCATAAATTAATAAAAACATCTTGAAGCAACAGCTGTAATAACATAAATAAAGAAAACTGAGCTGCTCATCATTCACAAAGACCCCCGGGCCCCCGGGAAAAAAAAATGGCTACTGTGTTTTATTCCAGTGTTGCAATATCTAGGCTCAACTTCACTATCCTCTGTCCATCAATGTTCGGCAGCATCTCACTCCAGAAGAGAAAGGGGAATAAAGTTTCACAGCCTGCATAACCTGACACAGTGTTTCCTACAAGTCACACACAGAAAAGGCTGCCTGTGCGTGTCATTAAACCCACATGGACATTAGGTTGTCTGCTCTAAGATAAAGATGTGTGGACGTTGGGTTTTGAGGACCATTCAGTAGCTTGCAGGAGGTTCATTAACCTCTGAAAAGTAATGTCAATGCCAGTATCACTACCAGTATTTCCCATCTAAAGACTGTACACACATTGTTTTCATGTAAACAGATGCATTTTCCTTTCCACACACACTCAGACCTAATTTACAAATCAGTCATCAACCAACATTTCTGAAAAGTCTGAGGACATTTAATGAAATTACGTACCAAACTATTGCTGTCATCGAAGACGTGTTTTTCATTCCCTTAGCATTCAAAAAACAAAAAAACAACAAACAAAAAAACTATGTTGGGATTTTTTTTTAAGTCCCTTTCCCCTGCTTGTTTTCACATTATTAGTCCTTATACACAGTTTGCTGACCGTGGCCTCTTTCATCATGCATTATGTGTCTCCTTACGTGGATCCGTCGTACTCGTCTATCCCCTCCCACGGCACCTCTTCCTCTGACTGACCAGTTCCCAGCGATGAACCGGAGCCTCTTGAATCTAAAAGGTGCAAGCCTCCTGGTCCAGATCCTCTGTTGTTCTCATAGATGAGGATATTGAGGGTTTCTTCGAATATTCGGGCTTCGGGAAACTCAACCTAGAAGCACAGGTGTTTGGGAAAGGGAAAGGTCGCTGAATATTTATTTGCTGTGTACAGCAACCTGAAATGTGCTTATTTGTAATAAGTATATGTTCAGGGCATAAGCCCAATACTGGTACAGGAATAAGTTTAAAAATCATAATTGCACATCACTTTCAATTAGCCACATGCTTCCTGCCTCTTAATGTAGAAAGCTCAATAAATGACTCCAGTGGGAGGGTTTTCTCTTTGGATTTACTGTAGGTTAATTAAAGGCTGCCATCATTACCAGTGTAAGTGTATTTCTCAAAAATGTTGAAAATATGCTTTAATATTTATTAACAATGCTTACTTTGGTCTGCTTCTTCTCTGTAGCATAGACAATGGAAGTGCAGCACACTTCAGCAATCTTGCGGCCTTCGCCATAAAAGACCAGCAGCAGATCTCATCCCCCAGCACGTCTTTGACAAACAGGACGCGGCCATTAATCGCAGGACGAGTTTGTCAAACAGTTCAATGTTCTTCAGCAGGTTATCGTCAGAGTTGCTGGTCACAGTAGAGCAAGAAAAAGTAAGCATCTATGAACTTTGTGGATTCATTATCATTTTACAAATCCAAGTCTTACTGGTGTATGAGTATTTGTTGTTTCCTCTGTTGTTCTGCAACTTTACTACTGGCTGTAAGAGCAAGAAAGAGCAACATTAATAAGAGGGTACGTTTAATATAACTAAAATGAGACAACACTTAAACTGTTTCTTTCCAGTTAACAGTAAGTGAGGAGCCTTAAACCAATGGGTCAGTTAGTAGAAAACACACTGCTGGTGAACAACACAATAAAAACAAAAATAAATTGCAAGCATCTAGTGCTACACTATTATTTCCTACAAACGTGTTGAGAAAGTTTCTGGACACAGAAAAGCTTTAGGGCTTTTATTTTGAAATGCACAAGGGAAATGCTGAGTTCTGTTGACAGGGTAATGCTGTAATTTGTGAAATGGGAACCACACTCTTTACACAGATGTTTTAAGAAAAACAGGTCTGTCTGTAATATACAGGGAGTGCAGAATTATTAGGCAGTTGTATTTTTGAGGAATAATTTTCTTATTGAACAACAACCATTTTCTCAATGAACCAAAAACTCATTAATATCAAAGCTGAATGTTTTTGGAAGTAGTTTTTAGTTTGTTTTTAGTTTTAGCTATTTTAGGGGGGATATCTGTGTGTGCAGGTGACTATTATGTGCATAATTATTAGGCAACTTAACAAAAAACAAATATATACCCATTTCAATTATTTACTTTTACCAGTGAAACCAATATAAATCTCCACATTCACAAATATACATTTCTGACATTCAAAAACAAACAAAAACAATCAGCGACCATATAGCCACCTTTCATTGCAAGGACACTCAAAAGCCTGCATCCATGGATCCTGTCAGTGTTTTGATCTGTTCACCATCAACATTGCGTGCAGCAGCAACCACAGCCTCCCAGACACTGTTCAGAGAGGTGTACTGTTTTCCTCCTTGTAAATCTCACATTTGATGATGGACCACAGGTTCTCAATGGGGTTCAGATCAGGTGAACAAGGAGGCATGTCATTAGTTTTTCACCACCATGGTTATATTGGCGTTGATCGACTTGGTAGGAATGATGGGACTGACCTACAAACAGGTCAGTGTTTGGAAGGTTACTAGAACATAACAAATTAAATTCATGTTCAGTTTTGGGTCCATTGTACTCACTGAATTTTGTCCGATTTCTTCCATATTTAGATAAAGGATTGTTTTAAAAGAGACGGCAGGTTTTGGAGGGTTCACATCCATGGCACGTGATTAGGGGCGTCCACGTCTAAGTATCTCCTATTATTAAACAGAATTGATCTGATCTGGGAAGTTGATTGTATTTGATGAAATGTAGTGCCTATAATTTAAAACTCTGTATGTGGTTTTACTTACAGTCCACCTTTTTGTGATGAAGTTTCAGGCAGAGGGACAGCCCAGCTCACTACAACTAGCATGTGGAGACAAACTTTATGAAAATGTACAATCAGACCCTCTATTTGCATAAATCACATTTGACATTCCCCAACTCCCCCAGATGTTTGGCTGGTCCATGCCACCAAACAGCAGCCATCATGAATTCAACTCTAGTCTTCAGCGCTGCTTTCAATGTAAACAACCCCAGATTTCACAGTGCAACTTTTGACAGAAAGTGGAGAGCCTTGCTAATCCTAATGCTCCTTTAATCACAGATATTGTCAATGCTGCCATCTATTGACCATAATGGATCTGACAGCAATATTGTGTTTTAGCCAAGACACCATAAAAATGCTGTATCTACTGTTAATCCCCCATTTCTGAAGTATCATTCTGAAGCCTGAAAATGAGGATTTCTGCCATTTTGGTTTCAAAAACAAAGATGTCAGTAATATGAGCACGGGTGGGTCGACTGTCAAACCACATGTTCGTGGCTTTCAGGTAGATTTAAATCATCTGCGTTTTTACAGCATGAAAGCTGCATGCATGTTAATACCGTCCCATTTTTTCTGTAATGTTAGAATGAAAAAGTCCCTTTTTTAATATATATATGTATTGTAAATGTTTCACAGTCTGTGCAATCAATGATTTTTCTGCCTCCATTTTCTTCTGCTTTCATTGAGTCTCTAACATAATAATCTGCAATATTTGATAGTATGTTAAAAGTACATGCATTTTTCAGAAGTCGTGAAATCTTCTTTAGCACATCACAGGTGGGTGTGTGCTTACTCCTGCAGACATCAGCCAGAGATTGTAAATTCTAGCTAGTATCAATAATTGGCTGAAGGCTATCAGGATTCTGTGCATTTTTAATACTAAATTCTAATTTTCTTCTCCTCTGTAAGAATAGGTGAACTAATATTCTAATCTACAATATTTGATCATGTTGAAAAATCAGATTTGCTCTCTCTTAGTAAAGGAAAAACATGGGGTGAATTTTAGGCCTAATCTTAAAACCTGTGGATTTTAGAAATATTAGAATTTATTCAGATCTGGAGATACTGTAAATTAGATTCTATTAAGAACTCATGCTTGGAAATGAGAACATATCACACATTTTGTGTCACAGATTATTAGGCAGAGGACTCACTCGCAGGACTCTGAAGTTTAGAGAGAAGGTGAAGGTTCATTTACGATGTGGCACCAAGTGAGAATATATACATATATACAGTGAGACCGATAACACAGAGTTCCAGGGGAGGGGGGTCCGAAGGGAAGGTCCAAGGCGGGGGTACACACGCTCCTCTTCAACTTAATCCACAACTCACTCTGAATGTCCACTCCAAAATACTCACGCTCACTCACACACATCCACAGAACTCCAGATGGCAGGGAATCTAGAAGGCCTGTACACAGAGAAAAACAATGTTAGGAGGAAACTCTAGGGATCACAAGGAATACTTTGAAAGGCTAGGCTACACTGACGCTAGGCAGTGTGACAATCAGCGAGGAAGCAGCCTCTCTTGCCATCTTAAGTAGTCTGCCAGGATCAGTGTGAATGAGCCACAGGTGTGTGTTCAGGCGGGTTCAGAGGCGGGGAATCAAGGTCCAGTTCGCCCTGGTGGGAGAGGCGAAGACGAAAAACACACACCACGACCTCTCCAGATCTTGAGAACCATGACATTTTCTATATAATATTAAGAGAAACTTTAAGAAAATAAAATAACTTGTAATTGGTACGTATCACACTGAAGTGATGTAAATGTGTTTTGGTTTTTTTGGTTTTTTCTAGTGCTGTCAGCGTTAATCTCGTTAAAATGACGTTAACACCATAACTGCATCAGCAAATCTCCGTTAGCGAGTTAATGCGGATCGCCCCCCTCGAGGGCTGCAGTCAACGTGTTAGCGCTGTGCAGCCCCATGCACGGGGCGATCCGCGTCGTCGTCATAGTATGAAATGGTTCATCTAAAGGACCTGACCTTTTCAAATAGCCCTCAACGGTAATCCTAGAAAAACCTCAAAGAATAACCTTACCTTCATCCTTTGAAGCCTTTCGTGAGAAAATAGTTCTGCAGCCAAAACATTCAGTCCTGACTCATCATGATACAAGCAGATTTCTTCGGA